>NW_027273876.1:265000-295000 GCF_046630095.1 Trachinotus anak | reverse complement strand
ATTGGCTGTTTGTGGAGGGAACCAGGTGACGATGACGTCAGGTTTGGTCTGTATTGACTTTTCATACAGGACACAGGAACTGATCAGTGTTACGCACAATATCTAATGACACAGTATGAACAGGTGGAGAAGCTTGAATTGTGCTACAGATTGTCTGTGTTTTTGTGTCCAGTTGATAGATGAGAAGCTCACAGCTTAGTCCTGGTTCCAGGTCTCTACAGAGCATGCCCAGATGTTCAATCTGAGGACACACACACACACACACACACACACACCCGTCTGTCTACTGACCTTATTAACTATCCTACAGTGTTTTATTCCACCTCCATGTTGTTCTTTAACCACAGTCTCGTTTTCACTGTTGAAGGTTTTTGTTCTGCTGTTGTGTTTTTTTGTTCCATTGTTGCGTTGTTGAAGGTTTTTGTTCCATTGTTGAAGTTTTTTGTTCCGTTGTTCTGTTGTTGAAGGTTTTTGTTCTGTTGTTTTATCTAAGTTGACGGTCTGAGGACAGAGGGTGGTGGAGGTGAATAAAAGTAACTTAAACAGGAAATGACCCTGACGTTAATCTCCTTCAGACTTAGAGTGAACTGTTTTAAATGCTGGTGTGACTTTTGACCTCTGACCTTAGTGAGGTGAAACCATTCACTCAGAGATAAACATCAATGTGTTTATTGAGTCTGTAGATAAACGTGTGTGTGTCTGTGTGTGTGTCTGTGCACCGTTTACATCTCAAATCACTTACTGCTGAACACAGCACACACCCGTGAGGACCAGACCCCTCCCACCCCAACCACCTCCCCCCACTCTGAGCTGTGACTCCAACATGGAAACTCCATTAGACCGACAGCAGCAGGACGCTAACATTAGCCGCTAACAACTCCTCTGTCTGTCTGTTAGATACAGAGATCCTCTGGAGACCAGACAGGGACCATCAGTCCTCCTCCTCCTCCTCCCCCTCTTTAACATCACACACAGCCCCCCCCCCCCCCCCCCCCCCAGGTGGGTGATATTAATCCAGTTAGGTCAGGGTCTGTGTCAGGAGAGAGATTAAAGAGAGAGAGAGGTGTAGAGGAGGGGAGGTGGTCTGTCCTCAGATCAGAGTCTGGAGGATTTCACTGTGTGAAGGTTTAATCAGGAGCTTGTTAGTGACACTTGACGTCTTTAACGAGGTTCTCCAGCAGCTTCCTGTTCCCCCCACACACAGATTAAGACCTCATTAAGGACTAAAACTGAGAGTCACGTGACCCCTGATAACACAGCCACCACACCTGAACCTTGACAAACCACCAACTAAACCAGATCCAGAATCAGCTCTAAACTGAACCTAAACCACACCCGAAAGGGCTAACCTTGGCCTGATCTAGACATGAACCAGGCCTATTAATAATGGAGGATTATTGAACGGAGCCGTCTCTTAGTTCCTGTTCGCAGACTGATGTGGATCTGGTCTTGGGACTGGACTCTAACGAGTATTTGATGATGATGTGATTATTGAACTTCTTGTCTCATTATCACCTCAGCCTCGTGTCACAGCTGCTTTGGAGTTCAATCACTTTCCCTCACATTAGTTTGAATGGTTTCCATGGTAACCTTCCTTAATGAAGAGCGGCTGTGTGTCTGATTACATTTCTGATCACATTATGTCACTAATAATAATAATAATGAAGATAATAGTTAAATTTTAATGATGAAGAGCTGGTCATTAACTCACCTTCACTCATCTTTTATCTTTTATTCATCTGTTCTTCTTTCATCTGCTGCAGCTTTTTATCAGAACCATCACGCGTTCACACAGGAAGCTTCCTGCTTATTAACTGCAGCTTCATCTTCATGTGTTCATTTATTTTATTTTAGATTTGATTGATCAGATTTTTTTCTTTCTGATGAGACTTGTTTTCATTTCTTTGTTAAATCTCTTTCACCTGCTGCTCAGCCACACGCTCAAGGCTCAAGGACTACCTTGAGCTCCTCAAGGACCTTTTCACTGTCTTCAATGAGTTCTGGAAATCCACAATTATCCTGGGAACCTTTTCAAGGACACCTGTTCTTCATGGGCCATTTGAACGTCCTCAAGGACCCCTGGAACCTTTTCAAGGACCTTTGAAATCATAAAAAACCAGTGAAGTTTTGTCAGAGCGATGTGGACCCCCATAAGGACTATTTGGATGCCCTCAAAGACCCATGGAATGTTTTTAAGGGGTCCTAAAACCAGGGATATCTTCAAGCAGCATTTCAACTTTCTCAGTGATGTCTGGTACTTTCTCAAGGAGCCCTGGAAAAACCACCAAAGGCCATTTGAACCTCCTCAAGCACCTTCTAAAAGATTTGTGGAACAACCTCAGATCAAACCACTTCAAGGACCTCATGAATCCCCTCAGAACTTTTCAAGGATCATTAGAACTCTTCAAGGCCACATCTGGAAGTTTCTCAAGGACCTCTCTGACCTCCTCAAGGCTCCTCAAGGAGAATCCTGCTCTCCGATTGGCTGTCAGGTGTCAACTCTCACAGGAAGTTGTTCATATGTTCTACTCACAGATTCAATGAAATATGATTGACAGCTGCCTCCCCTCCCCCAACCAATGCTGGTTGCCATGGTTTCAGCATTCAGAGAGAGAGAGAGAGAGAGAGCCTGTGTTTTATTGGCTGAGCTCCGTCTGTCTGTTTTAATGAGCTCTCATTATTAGCTCGTTAAGATGGGAGGGGTCATTAACGAGACAAACTGACCAGCCTCCGGACACACACACATACACACACACACACATATATATATATATATATATATATATTATATATATACACCCACCCACCCACCCACCCACACACACACACACACACACACGGCAGATGTGTGATGACCACCTCACATTAAAACTTTAATTTTTTCCTTTAATGGCTGTCGTTAATGTTTTTTTTTAGGGCACTACTAATGCCCCACCCCCCACCCACCCCCACCACACACACACACACACACACACACACAGGTATAATGTGGTTTTATCCCTGTCATTAGCTTTTACTCAGTCGCTGCCGTCGACCTTTAGGACCAAGTGACAGATTTAAAGTGACAGGATGGGTCTCAATAAAATAACAGACAGTAGAGACAGGCAGTAGTCACAGACGGTAGAGGCAGTAGAGACAGTAAAGACAGACAGTAGAGACAGTAGAAACAGTAGAGACAGTAGACACAGACAGTAAAGACAGACGGTAGAGACAGTAGAGACATTAGACACAGACAGTAAAGACAGAAAAGACAGATAGTAGAGACAATAGAGACAGACAGTAGAGACAGACAAAACAACATAAAGACTCAAATACACAATGCCTCATGTTGTGTTCACTGAGTCTGAGAGAAACCAGGTGATCTACGTCCTGACGTGGACCTGGGAGGGACCGGTCTGGAACCACATCAAAACCCCTCAAATATCCTTGAGGGTCATCTGGACTTCCTCAGAACCCCTGGGAATATTTTCGAGGACCTTTGAAACCACCTCATCATCAGGGACTACAAGGTCTTAAAGGCCACATGGAAACTCCTCAAGCACCTTCTCAAGGACCTGAACCAGAACCAGAAGCCGAGGAGACCACGTGGATCATCTCTTCAGCTGCTGTATCAGAGCTGAGGTGTTCAGGTGTTCATAGGCCAGGTCAGTACTGTCCAGACTCTCTGACGTCAGACCAGGACCCAGATCTCAGGGTCTCTGCTGGATCAGTCTTCACCTGTAACTGCAGAACTCCAGGTGTGATCAACATCACTGCTGACACACACACACACACACACACACACACACACACACACACACACACACACACACAGACTGTGTGTCCAGACTGATCCAGACTGACACCACCACCCGTCCTGTTCTATATGTGGAGATGATAAAAAATATGTGGGGATCTCAAGCCATGTGTTCTGAAAAGAACAATGGAGACTCCTATATGTCCCTCCAAAAGCCTGAGCCAGAGTTGAATGTAAACTCAGCATCAGCATCGGCTGAGGCCAGGCACTCAGCAGGGATCCCCGGGAGAGAGCTACTCCAAGCTCTCTCCTGTCTCGGCCGCTGAAAGGGAGCAGTCTTCAAACGTTTGACTTTTTCCACCACTTCTTAAAGCCTTGGTAATAGGACTGTTGTTTGTTTCCTTTTTCGTTTTTTTGTTTTTTCATTTTTTGGATCTGACATAGATCGCTGTGCAATCAGCTGATCTTACTTTCTGTGAGGACGAGTACGCATCTCACCCACATTTAGGCTGTCCTAGAGTGTGATCGCGTGATAACACGTAAAGCTCAAGGGTCCCTCCCTTTGTCCTCGTTGTTCACGCCATTCACACTCCACGGCCAGCCGCCATCTTGGCTCTAGTGAGTACGTCACCCACATCACGCTGTCACCATCTTGGCTCCTACTGACACGTCACTCACTCAACTTCGCCGCCATCTTTTCTCTCTCTCTCTCTCTCTCTACCTCACACACACACCCACGGTTTTTACATGTGTGTTTGCCTATGATCATCTAGTTAGTAACCAATGTTTGTTTTAGTTATGTTAGTTATGTTTAGTTTTAGTTTGAATAATTATTACTCTTATTAATAAATCCTTTTATAACTTAACTCATCGTTATCTGTGATTATTGTGGGTATATTGGTGTTAACAGCTGGATTCAGGACAGTCAGTGCTCGAGTTCACCCTTCAACCAGCCTTCTGAGACTATATTTTGAGCCATCAATTTGGTCATTGGTCCTTGGTGACAGGGTGGTGGTTGCCCGAGGTTACTACTTGTAGTAAACATCTATATATATATATTGGTGATTATCACTGATAATCATTAATATTACACGCCAATAACCAAATTGCCCCTACCTGTGCAGAACAAATAAGTGTGAGGTAACATCTGCCCAGATGTTTTTCAGTGATTAATCTCACAACCGATGAGAGAAGAAGGTGCAGGTGTTTGTGGGAACAGGTGAGCCAGACCAAATATAGCCAGACCAAATATAACTGTGAGAAGGATTTACCTTTGACCTCTGACCACATCAGACAGATGTCTGACAGATGTTTGTTGGGTCATGTGCTAAAATGTCTGATGTTTCTTTACAACTAAAGAACAGATCTGTTGCTACCTGGCTCCTCCCTCACCTCCGCACAGCTGACCAATCGCAGAGGGAGGTGGCTGTGATGTGGGGTCCTGTAAATCCCACTTGAACCTTTACATCAACAGCTTTTCAGTGTGATCCAGTTTATTCTGACACATGATGTTTACATGAAACATTTAGATTCAGACTGGTCCAGACTGATCCAGACTGAGCTCGGATTCTGGTTCTCCATGTGAACACAGACTGTGTCTCTGTGATTCTGTCAGAGCCTGAGGATAAAGAGGAAAATGATTAAGTGTCAGAAACAGTGAAACACAGAAAGCTGACGAGTGAGAGTCCCCTGGTGATGGCAGCTAATCTCCTCTGATGACCGCTGGGAACAACATGATCGTCACGTCATATGACACGCACGCACGCACGCACGCACACACACACACAAACCGCAGTAATTAGTAGTCTTGTGTTCTTGCTGCCAAGCTGTTACTGTGAGCTCTCAGCTGCCAATCATAGTGATTCCCTCTGTAATTCAGCAGCCAATCAGCTGCAGAGAGCCCTGCAGCTAAAAAAACAGACAGAGAGAGAGAGATGAAGAGAGAGGAGGAAAAGAGGAGAGGGAGTGAATTAAAGAGATGAAGAGAGAGACAGAGACACTGTGCTACAGTAAAAAACTGAACTACTGGTCATCTCTGAAACACACTGACACACACAGACACACACAGACACACACTGACACACACAGGTCAACAACAGAGCTGACTCAGAAACACATCAGTCAAAGTAGTATCACTACTAATACTGCTAGTACTACTACTGCTACTGCTACTACTACTACTACTGCTGCTACTGCTGCTGCTATTGCTACAGCTACTGCTACTACTGCTACTAGTTGAAATCTCCTACTAGTGACTCCTTTGCAGCAACTTGTGGCACTTTTGTCAAACTAGTTCCAACACACTCCTTACTAGTGATGCCAGGAGCTGCACTAGTAGCAGCAAAACACAAACTAGTCAGCTTTTTTACGGACGAGTGGCCCTCTGGACCAAACACTCAAACACTCAAAGTATTACTAGTTAACTAGTAACCTGCAAAAGCTCCAACATGTTAACTAGTAGCAGCTATTCACCTCACTAGTTTACTAGTAACCTAAAAAAAAATTTAACTAGTGAGAGCCAAAATCCTCACTAGTGTAGCAAGTGAGGATTTTACACCTTACTAGTTAACTAGTTAAGGTATCTAGTGCGCATTTTGGCTTTCACTAGTACAACTAGTAACATGTTTTGCCTCACTAGTTAACTAGTAAAGTCAAAAGACACTCCAACTAGTGTGACTAGTGAGCATTTTGGCTGTCACTAGTTCAACCAGTAAACATTTTTAGCATCACTAGTTAACTAGTGAGGTCAAAAGGCTTTAACTAGTGTGACTAGTGAGGATTTGAGTTTCCACTAGGTCAACTAGTAAACATTTTAGACCTCACTAGTTGACTAGTGAAGTCAAAATGTCTCATACTAGTGTAACTAGTGGATTTTTTGGACCTTGCTTGTTAACTAGTAAACATTTTGAGTTTCACTTGTTCACTAGTAAGGTCAAAAGATACTTTAACTGGTTAACTAGTAAGGTGTAAAATCCTCACTTGCTGCACCAAGAGGATTTTGGCTCTCACTGGTTAACTAGTGCAAAAAAATGATGGGTTACTAGTAAACTAGTGAGATGAATAGCTGCTACTAGTTAACATATCAGAGTTTTTGCAGGTTACTAGTTAACTAGTAAGACTTTGAGTGTTACGAGTTTGGTCCAGAGGGCCACTCGTCTGTAAAAAAGCTGACTAGTTTGGATTTTGCTGCTACTAGTGCAGCTCCTGGCATCACCAGTAAAGAGTGTGTTGGAACTAGTTAAACAAAAGTGCCACAAGTTACTGCAAAGGAGTCACTAGTACGAGTTTTTGGTCAACTAGTTGAAGTGCTTACAAAGACCAAATTAGTGAAACAAACTGATGCCTGATACAAGGATATGGAATAAATGCTCAAATGGCTTTCCATACTGCTACTACTACTGCTGCTACTGCTGCTACTGCTACTACTACAACTGCTACTACAACTACTAATAATAACACTGTTAGTACGAATACTACTGTTGGTACCACTAATACCAGTTATATGAAAGTCACGTACTGGTCTTGTAGTGGTCATAAACTGGTCATTAACCCTTCACATGCTGGCCAGCAGAGTGTTTTTGTGTCTACCGTCATTGTTTCTGTTCACTTTACAATAATTAAAGAGGTGGGGAAGCTCGTTAATGGCCTAACGAGTGACTAACAGCCCAGAGATCATTTACATACTCAAAACAAACAATTAAACAATTGGAGGAAAAACTGTTCCTGTAAACACACTGAGCAGCTCGTTAGGACACTTTGATGCTCATGAGCTAATATTGGTTCTGTCTGTATCACTGAGTAATTAAATCCTTAGTGTTACGCTCAGCCTCTTCGTCTCAAGGCCAGCTCCTCGTTAAGGCCCTTGAAGCTAATGAGCTCACATTGTAAACTAATTAAATGTGAATCCACACTGCTAACGAGCTAGCATACACAATCACACAGAGCATGTTGTTGGTTAAAGTCACCGCCTCCTACCAGAATACAGACCAGAGAAGAAGACCAACAGCGTAAGAGTCCACACACACACACTCACTCACTCCTTCACATCATCATGATCTGAATAAAATGTGTATATTCAGATTAGACACTCTAAACCTCCCTAGCCTCTGACCTCTGGCCTCTGACCTGTGAAATGCCAGGGAGGCTGAGGCTGGTCTGGATCCAGCTGTGTGGCCTACAAAGACAAAGACGTTGTGTTGGTGAGATGTTCGACTCGCTGCAGCTTTGAACACAGTCAGAGTCCTGATGCTCAGAAATGTCAGTGAACAAGTAGCTGAGCTTCAAACCTGCAGACAGTAATACAAACACACACACTCCACACACACACACACACACACTAACAAAAAGACAAACACAGACACACACACACACACACTAACAAAAAGACAAACACACATACTTCAGTAATTAAATCTAACAAATTGTCGTTGGCGTCTGAGGCACAGCACTGTGGTCACCACGGAAACAACCAGTCATCAACTGTGTCAGGCTTGACATCATCATCACCATCATAACTGTTATTACAGGTCTGAGAAATGCTGAGTCTGAGGAACACAGTGACCGAGATAATGTTATTTAAATGTGTGTGTGTCAAACAGGGAATCAGCTTCTGAAGGCTGATCTACATACACTGCTGTTAATTAGCTCTGTCAATCATCCTGCACTGTGTGTGTCTGTGTGTGTGTGTGTGTGTGTGTGTGTGTGTGTGTGTGTGTGTGTGTGTGTGTGTGTGTGTGTGTGTGTCTGTGTGTGTAGGTCTGTGTGTGTGTGTGTGTGTGTGTGTGTGTGTGTGTGTGTGTGTGTGTGTGTGTGTGTGTGTGTGAGAACATATTTCTGTCATTTTCACAATTGATTCTCTGTCATTTCATCAGGTCAGGTTGTGATTGGTCAGTTTCCACATGTCAGTCAAACAGCTTCATTTTCCTTTAAACGTTAAGATCCTTGAAACGTCAGAGACCAGACCCGAGGACCAGAGCCCAGAATCCAGAAACCAGAATCCAGAGTCCAGAGTCCAGTCCAGAGACCCAAGGACCAGAGTCCAGAATCCAGAATCCAGAATCCAGAGTCCAGAGTCCAGTCCAGAGACCCGAGGACCAGAGTCCAGAATCCAGAGTCCAGAGTCCAGAATCCAGAGTCCAGAGACCCGAGGACCAGAAACCAGAGTCCAGAATCCAGAATACAGAGTCCAGAGCCCCTAGGACCAGAGTCCAGAGACCAGAATCCAGAGTCCAGAGCCCTGAGACCAGAGTCCGGAGACCAGAGCCCAGAGTCCAGAGTCCAGAGTCCAGAACCCTGAGACCAGAGACCAGAGTCCCAAGACCAGAGACCAGAGTCCAGACAGAGTCCAGTCTTCAGCATCTTCAGCAATTATCTTCTACAATGATCTTCAGCAGTGACCTGAAGACTTCGTCACTGCTACGTCACATGAACTGGTGTCTGTTGGTGATGTGTGATGTGACTGTACTGTCTGTCACTGAACCATGAATCTGAACCATGAGAACTCAGGTGGTTCTTTTAGAACCAGCTGACAAACATCACGTTTAGTCTTAGTTTAGAGGACTGGGTCCAACCTGCTGAAGGTCACAGGTCTAATTCATGAAACAGCAGCAGAGCCCTTGAGCAAGGCAGCTGAGTCCAGGTGTCTGCTGACAAAGAGTCTCCTCCTCACTAATTAAGATTAATGAGCTGCTCATTAATTTACATTCAGCTTCCTGAGGACACGACAACCGAATAGAAACAGGTAGAAGCAGAGTGCTGACAGTAACTCCACCCTTCTGACAGTAACACCTCCCGTCTGACATTAACACCATCTGTCTGGCCTGAGCTTAAAGTTAAGAAGAGAAAAACTTTTCTCTCTGGTCCAATCAGAGGTCTCAGATGAAACCAGTCTTGCTCCTGATTGGCTGACTGGCTGCAGGTGATGACTCTCTGTAAGCGGCCATGTTTAATTCAGTCCTCCCTAATGGAGCCAGCAGGCAGCATTAGTTATTAAAACACCGTTAAAAACAGTTCAGTCCACCTTAAAAACCACTTAGTGGGTTAAATATTAAGCAGTGGTTGTCCTGGAGAACTTCCTCCTTAAGTGGCCTCACTGAGTCGAATCATTTACAGCCTCCAAGCTTCACACTGACTTCAGTCCATTAGGCAGCTCAAATTCAAATTAATCCTGTTTGGACAAAATATTAAGCAGAAGAAATGAGTCAAATAATCATCTGAATAACTGAGCAGTATGCGCTCACTGAGAAATCAAGCACACCTTATATACCAAGTATTAAACAGCTGAGGTCAAGAGGTTAAACAGGCAGCAGAAAGCTGAGGGGTGCTGCAGGTATCACCACTGTTTCCACTGTCTCTACTGTGTTTAAGTGTCTTCTTCTACTTCTTCTTCTTATTATTATTTGTTGTTGATGTTGATATAGAGCTCATTTAAATGACTTTATATGCTGCTGTGATTTAATTAACCGACATATGCATCATATGTAAAGCTCAGATTTCTTATATAATATCACACTATGTTTATAATTTATGATTTCATATACACTCATGGATAGATTGTATTTATGTAGTTTCTATTTTACATTATATTTGATAACATTTGTAATATGGATCATAAAATGGAAAGAACAAATATCTCAGAAAGGAAGTTAAAGTATTATATACATTTATAGAGAATAACACTAGATTTTTGTTTTTAGTTCAGAGAATTTTTTACTGGACATTTACAAATAAAAACAGGAAATGATGAGGAAAATACAAGTTTCTTCTTCACCTTCCAGTTTTCAGGAGTGTGTCTAATACACATACTGATCAGAGGTCTGAAGCTCAACACCTGCAAACACAAACACACACACACACACACACACACACACACACACACACACACACACACACACACACACACACACACACACTAAAACATACAAACACACACACAGAGCAGGAGGTTATGGGTCGGACAGCATTCAGCCTGCAGCTAAACAGAGATGAGAGGTTTCCTGTTTCAACCCACTCTAACATGCATTAATAAACCATATCTCTCTCTCTCTCACTCACACACACACACACACACACACACACAGCATGTAGCATGTTTATCTGATTGGACAGATGAATGTGTGTTGCAGAAAAAAGACATGTTTGGTAAAATACTGAACAAAATCACCCTAAGCTGGGATCTTTGTGTGTCTGTGTGTGTCTGTATGTGTGTAATGTGTGTGTTATGCTCAGCCTTGTTGGTTATTTAAATGTGAACAAATGGACTCAGATTCATTAAGACAGAGAGAGAAAATCCTTGTTAAACTTTGATGCTAACAGTGAATTTTTCAGCAGCAGGGAGCCAAGAGACATGCATGTGAGAGTGCATGGTGTGTGTGTGTGTGTGTGTGTGTGTGTGTGTGTGTGTGTGTGTGTGTGTGTGTGTGTGTGTGTGTGTGTGTGCATGAATTATCCAGCCGTGACATGAAATATTAAAGCAGACCTCCGCTCTGATCTGCATCACTGGTTCATCTGCTGGAACAGAGGAGTCACATTCAGACACAGTCACACATCACATTACACTCATACGCTATTACACTATTACACCAATACACCAATACACTATTATACCAATACACTAATACACTATTACACTATTACACCAATACACTAATACACTATTACACTAATACACCAATACAGTATTATACCAATACACTAATACACTCATACACTATTACACTATTACACCAATACACTAATACACTATTACACTAATACAATATTACACTATTACACTAATACACCAATACAGTATTATACCAATACACTAATACACTCATACACTATTACACTATTACACCAATACACTAATATACCAAAACACTAATACACCAACACACTATTATACCAATACACTAATACACTATTACACTAATACAATATTACACTATTACACTAATACACCAATACAGTATTATACCAATACACTAATACACTCATACACTATTACACTATTACACCAATACACTAATATACCAAAACACTAATACACCAACACACTATTATACCAATACACTAATACACTATTACACTAATACAATATTACACTATTACACTAATACACCAATACAGTATTATACCAATACACTAATACACTCATACACTATTACACTATTACACCAATACACTAATATACCAAAACACTAATACACCAACACACTATTATACCAATACACTAATACACCCATACACTATTACACTATTACACCAATACACTATTATACCAATACACTAATACACTATTACACTAATACAATATTACACTATTACACTAATACACCAATACACTATTACACCAATACACTAATACACTCATACACCAATACACTAATATACTATTACACTAATACACAAATGCACAAATACAGTAATACACTAATACACCAGTACACTATTACACTAATACACAATACACCAACAAACACATACACTCATACACCAATACACTATTACACTAATACACAAATGCACAAATAGAGTAATACACTCATACACCAATACACTAATACACCAGTACACTATTACACTAATACACCAATACACTAATACACCAATAAATTAAGACACTAATACACTAATACATTAATACACAAATACTAATACACATAGTGTGTTATAAGTTAAGATAAGATAAGATAAGACAGCCCTGACTAGTCCCACAGTGGGGAAATTCACAGTGTTACAGCAGCAAAGTAGCAGTGCAGAGAACAGATATTATCACAGATAAACTCCTTACTTATAGACCTGGTCTTCATGACCCTGTTATATATGATCCTGTTATATATGACCCTGTAAGTACAATCATAATACTGATGACCCTGTTATAAATGATCCTGATAAAATCCTGTTGGTGTTGTTAATGTAGTTCAGACATATATGATCCTCTTCCTTGAATATAATCTGGTTACTTGATTTTATGATGTATAATAATCCTGTTCATTACTATCCTTTTTCTAATGATCTTGTTACTAAGGATCCTATTACATGTTTTCATGTTCTCATGTTCTCACGACCTGAAAAGTCCTGATCGTTTCTATACGGTGTTCCAAAGGGCTCAGGTCAAGATCCTCTAAACCTCTGTATTTATCATCAAAACAGTGTGAAGTACTGTCTCTGTCCAAGGTGCTGAAGTACAGCAGGGACACTGTCTTAGTCTGTGGTGCTGACAACAACTTCACAGGAAATGACACACATACCTGCCTCCCAGCTGTGTCACGTGACATGGAAATGACACCACCCTCTGTGCCGACGTCTCCTCCTTCCTCTGATGCTGTTTTCACAAGTTTGAAAATTTGTTGGTGCTCAAATGAACCAAACCACAAAAACTAAACAACAAAAGAACAAATCAAACTCTGGATCTTCACATACGTTAGCATCATCATTATCGTCAGTGTCAACATCAACATGGTGTCAAACCTGTATATAAAATATAAATATAAATATAACATCTGTGGTGTTTGTTAAAGTTTGCTGCAGGTTGTCAGCAACATGCCACACACACAGACACACACAGACTCCGGCCAAACACAGTCCATCACATCACACTAATAGACTGCCAACTGGTCAGCACACACACACACACACACACACTCAGAGGGCGGTGACCTGCTATTACTGAGCTTTTCTGCTTCACTGCAGCCTGGTAATGATGGTCAGTTGTGTGTGTTTGTATGTGTGTGTGTGTCATTGTGTGTGTGTAAGTGTGTGTACGGAAACTAGTAATGTGTTGGTTGAGTAACTGAGTGATTGACAGCTACCCAGAGAGAGAGAGAGAGAGAGAGAGAGAGAGAGAGAGAGAGAGAGAGAGAGAGAGGTGGAGATGGAGGGTGTGTGTGTGTGTGTGTGTGTGTGTGTGTGTGTTTGGGGGGGGGGTTGACAGATAGTGTGACAGGAGAGGAGGAATAGAAATGGAGAAATGGAAAATCAGGAAAGTGTGAGTGTGTTGACCCGTCTCTGTAATCCACCAGAGTTCAACATCAGACTGACACCCATAAAATGGCTGCGCCACACACACACACACACACACACACACACACACACACACACACACACACACACACACACACGCCAGGGTTTTAATTAGTGATGTAGTTTTAGTTGAGTGATCAGCTTGTAAAGCTAACAATGTTTGCTGCCGTCCACAAAAACACAAGAGCTAATTTAATTCAAAACACACACACAGACACACACACACACACACACACACACACACACACACACACACACACACACACACACACACACACACACACACACACACACACACACACGGGGAGGGAGACAGAGACAGAGAGAGAGCTGAGAAATTAACCCAGGTTAAATAAATTTCATTTTGTGCTTATTGGATGTGTGCACGCACGCATGTGCATGTGTGTTACACATGTTCAGTATACCTGCAGCTGTTATTGATCCAGTCTGCTCAGGTTTTATATGACAACAAGGTCTATGCAGAGCTGCTTAACTCTAACCCACAGACCCGAACCCACAGACCTTAACCCACAGACACAAACCCACAGACCTGAACCCACAGACACGAACCCACGGACACGAACCCACAGACGTGAACCCACAGACCTGAACCCAAAGGCCTGAACCCACAGATGTGAACCCACAGACCCGAACCCACAGACCTGAACCCACAGACCTGAACCCAAAGGCCTGAATCCACAGAACCCACGTATTGATCTGATCCAGTGTAACTTTACTTCTTGATGATGTCATTACCTCTGATGTCCCTCCAGAATAAAGCTCCAGAGAAACAGAAGCTGCAGAACTTCATTCAGAATCCTCCTGTTTTTAAGTTTCCTTCATTATCACAGTGATCCAGTGACATCATGATACAGACATCAGCTCTGATCAGCTCTGATCAGCTGTCCCCTGTTCCTGTGTCACTGGAGCCTTGATTCAGATCAATACATAAACACAGAATCTCCCTTTAACAGGAAACAACGGGACAAACCACAGAAGACCTGAGGAACAGCTGGATCTAAAACCTGTCAGTGGAGGTAAACTGGTCTGGGATCAGGAACAGAAAATACTCACCTCTGATTCTGACTGAATGAGGAGAATCTGAACAGTGTGGATATAAAGGTCAGAGGTCAGAGACGAGGGCTGGTGTGTGATGTCTGATCCAAACTGGTTTTTGTCTTCAGGTCGGGTTTGAGTCAGTTTTAGTCCAGATCAGGAATCACTGATCTGAAGAACAAACATGAAGTAAAAAAGGAAATTGATGTTTCAAATGAAACATCAATAATTTAACAGGTTTCTGCCAGAGAAACAGGTGAAAATCTTCTCACTGAAATATTATTGTTTTCATTTGTTTGAAGAAAATCAGATTTAATCAGAGTAAATCAGATTAAATTTAATTAATTAAAACTGAATCCTGTTTATTGATTTGTCAGTCAGCTGTTCTTCTGTAAAACATGTTGTGACATTAATTTTTTCTTATTTAATTTCCTGCTCTTTGATCAATCTGTGACCCTTCATCATCATCATCATCTTCCTCTCTCCTTTGTTCTCGCTCTTCTTTCTTTTTCTCCAACTTTTCTTCTTTCTCTCCTCATCTGTCTTCATCTCTCTCTCTCCTGCTCTCCGGTGGTGTCTCTCGCCCATCTCCATCACTCCATATTAGCTCTCTCTCTCCTCTATTACCTCCCTCTCTCGTCCATTAGTAACACCTGAATCCTTCTATTAGATTGAGGGAGTTGGCCTCATAAATTCGCCGGCATGTGTTCTCCGCTGAGCGCCGGCTCACTGTTTTTGGTAATGAAAGGATCTGGGCTTAAATTCACATTACCTTTGTAATGTACTTCATGCTTGATCATATCAGGCTCTTTGATTTTATTAACGTCTCTGAATGGATTCTGCCTCTCACCCGTCCATCTCCGTCTGTCTGCCCCCAGACGTTTCCTCCAACGACGGCTTCGTCCTCCCAGGTGCTGCTGAAGGTCGAGGTCGGTCCGACCGCCACTGACAGCCTGCAGAAAGGCATGATGGGAAATTCTCTGAGGGGATCTAAGGAGAGAAAATACCAAAATGATAAAAGGCAGTTTTTCCTGCAGGATGGATGAAAGAGTCTCAACAGTTTGTTCCTGACGTTCAGCTTCTGATCACAAACTTTCACTGACAACAGAGACACAACTTCAACTGTTAGACAACAAAACACAAACAGGTCACCTCCTCGTCACAGTGACCCTTGACCCCGTAACCCCATGACCCTTCACACCCAGGACTGACGCATCAACACTGACACTTTGCTCCATATGCACCTGCTGACTTCACCTACTGAGGCAGGTACAGGTGAACAGACAGACAGGCTGAAGGCTCGCTGACAGGTGAGGTGACGAAGTGACAGGTAGGTATCCAGGAACAAACAGCAGGGAAATAAACACAGGTACACAGGTGACAGCTGACAGGTAAAGTCAGGACTAACCCAGGGTTCAGCTCAGGAGGAACAGGTGCACTGACAGACTGAGGGAGAGACACCAAGAGGTAATTGGGAACAGGTGGGGCAGACAATCAGAAAGGCGGGAAACACAGGAGGAAGTAAAACAACCAACAGAAACACATAGTAAATCATTTCAAAATAAAGGAGGAAGTCCCTCAGTCAGTGAGAGGGGCAGATTTTAAATGTCCAATCAGACATTTAAACTTTGACCGAAGCCCAGCCCCCAGCCTGTCAGTCCCGTGATGTTTATAAACTAAACACTTTTACAAATAGAAGAAGCACATGAGATGCAGCTGAAAGCTCCGTTTAGTCAGGACCTGACAAACCATGAATTTTCATTTAATCTTAAAGTCTTTAGTTGTTGTGTTTTTAAGATGTGAAGCCCTCTGACTGTACACCTGCTCATCATCACTCAGGTGTGTTTCAGCTTCTCCACAGTGACAGAGGGAAAAACTGGGCTTTGACAACAACTCTCTTAACACCATCTGTTCCTGGTGTACAGCCAGTGTACAGCCGGTGTACAACTGGTCTTCATGGACCCTTGTAGACCAGTGGACACAGAAACCCTGAACTGGTCCTGTGAGGCTGAAGACAGAGGCCTCTGTGGCTCGTTTGCTCAGCAGACCCCTGGACCAGCAGTCTGGACCAGAGGGTCTGCCACTTCAGGGACCTCAAGAGAACCTGGGGCAGAACTTTTAGAAGAGTGAGGAGGGTCTAATGATTACTGAGGAGGTTCTAGGAGGGACTGAGGCGGTTGTCTGGGTTCTTGGGTGTTCTGGGGTCAGTGTGTGACAGAGCACAGGAGGATTCATCTGAACGTTGTTGAGCTGTTGAACCTCTTTTATTTTGGCAGCAGGTTTATAGTTCTGTGCTGCTGATACTTTACTCACCTGAGTAAAGAATTTGAGTTCGTCTTCCACCTTTGCTCTTTGCAGACATATCTCTATGTGTGTGTGTGTGTGTGTGTGTGTGTGTGTGTAGTATTAACAGGACTTTATGGAGCTCGTATCATGAAAATTGATTAGTCGTACAGAAAAGAAGGTTAATCGAGACCTTAAATAAGAACTATAACTCTCTCTCTCTCGTGCAGGGTGGAAGGTGTCACCCTCGGGTGCTTTATGGAGCCGCCGGCCTTAACGACGTCTAACAAAATGTCAGCAGCCGACCAATGACGCGCCGGCAGCAAAGAGAGAGAGATTTAGTCGAGTGGGAAGTCTTTAAGAGTCATTTTAGAGAGAGAGATAAAAGTGGGGTGGGGGGGGTGGACAGATAGACGGAGAGATAAAGGAGGGAAGGGGGGAGCAGGAGGAGAGGGAGGAGAGGTTTAAATCAGCAGAGGTGTTAAAGAGCAGTAATTTTCTGCTGAGACGGCAGTTTCTCCATCTTCAAGATAAATGGAAGATATAGAGTGTGTGTCTGTGTGTGTGTATGTCTGTGTGAAGAATCAGTTAACCCCGTTACTTTGTGTGTTTATATTGACTCTGATTCTCTTCAAAAAGAAGCATCATTGCTGCTGAAGTGTCACGGGGCAACCTCTGACCTCTGACCTTCAACCTCTGACACACACGTTGTGCAGCACAGATTCATTTTGAATCAGTGGAACTATTCAAAGTAGAGATTCACCATCCAGACTCAGACACACACACACACACAATAACACACACACACAAACACACACACACTAACATACACACACACACACACACACACACACACACACACACAATAACACACACACACAAACACACACACACTAACATACACACACACACACACACACACACACACACACACACACAAAAACACACACACACACACAAACACACACAAACACACACATATACTAATACACACATACTAACATACACACACACACACACACTAACACACACACACTCACAGAGCAGCAGTGTTTCAAACATCAGCTCTAATTGTTCATTGATCAGTTTGGTTATTAAATGTTGAAACTTTCCCTCTTTAAATGCTAATTTTCATCTGTGTGTGTGTGTTCGTGTGTGTGTGTGTGTGTGTGTGTGTATGTTAGTGTGTGTGTATGTTTGTGTGTGTGTGTGTGTGTGTGTGTGTGTGTGTGTGTGTGTGTGTACAATTATTTTCGAGGCGGTGAGTAAATCAATCAATAATTCCCTTGTCGCTGCTGCTGCAGAAAAGCCAATCAGGAGAAAACAGGGAATCATATTTATGAAGCAACAAAGTGCTCACACAGCAAAACAGTGTGTGTGTGTGTTAGTGTGTGTGTGTGTGTGTGTGCGTGTGTGTGTGTGTGTGTGTGTGTGTGTGTGGTGACGTGTCAATAACATCAGTGGTTTTACATAGGCAGTGAACAGAGACTTAATTATCGTCACACAAAGTGAGAAATCAAGTGAGTTGCAGCTGTTTCACATCAACACTCACCTGCAGCTCACCTGACTGTCACACCTGAACTTTCTCTGCTCACTGAGGTCGTTCCAGTCATGACCTTTAACCTTCTCTAAAAAATCAAAATCACAACATCTATTTATTTTTAGAAATATAAATGAAACAACATAAAAGACACAAATAAAACAATGAATGTAAATTATGAAGCAACAAACTGACACCCATCCACCCACATATATACACACACACACACACACACACACACACACTGTGGTGTGTTGTGTGTCGTGGGCGGCTGAGCAAACACCAAAAACAAACCACAGAAGAAGAAAACACATGTTGACGGGGGACAATCGATGGAGCGGCGGAGCAAAGAGATGTTGCTCTCATTTTCCCTCCAAACACTTTGTTGCCATAGAGACAGGCTGTCAACAAAAAACCCACCAGTTTCTGAGTGACAGATTCCTCACATTGCTATGGAAACAGGAGAACAGGAACCCAAAACCTCTGGAGAACGGACCAGCAGGTAGTCCAGACCTGAAGGCAAAGAGTTAGATCACAATGAAAACTGGACTCCTTACAGAAGGACCACATCCCTCATGGCGGGAAAAACCTGTCTCATCTGCAGAGAAAGGTCAACAAGCTCTGTCACCTGTAACAAGAGGAACTGTTAGCATGATGCTTACACAGAGGACCTGGTCCAGTCAGAGATGATGTATCTGCTGTTGCAGTTCTGTAGAAAGAATCTGAGAGACACAGGAGTGTCTGATGATGTCAGAGACAGAGGAGCTTCCTCGGAGTCTCAGAGCAGACGGATAAAACTAAGAGAGACCAGATGAATGAAGTTAAAGTGAGAGATTAAAACGGACTCAGAACCAAACTGTGACCTCAGTGATCACTCACCTGGTCACAGTCACTCAGGTGAGGCAGGTGAATGAAAACCAGAATCAGATCAAACAGTGTGTGAGTGTGTGTGTGTGTGTGTGTTTGTGTGTGTGTGAGTGTGTGTGTGAGTGTGTGTGTATGTATGTGTGTGTGTGTGTGAGAATGTGTGTGTGTGTGTGTGTGTGTGTGTGTGAGTGTGTGTGTGTGTGAGTGTGTGTGTATGTATGTGTGTGTGTGTGTGAGAATGTGTGTGTGTGTGTGTGTGTGTGTGTGTGTGTGTGTGTGTGGAGGTGTGTGATAAGACTGTGCTTGTTAATTAGCAGCAGGAAGCTTTGTGGCCGAGACAAAAGACACTAATAGGAGCTTTGTTCCCTCAGATTGCTCTGCTCTCTGTTAACGACTTCTCCTCGTTAACTTCACTCAGACACAATCTGCTCATTCTGATGTTTCACTGGGTTTAAACTAACTCACCTCCAGTCGCTGATACAAGCGATTTGAACCCTCCAGGCTCCTGTACTCAGACCTCAGTCCTGAACCTCTCTCTAAACTCAAACACATACACACACACACACACACACACACACACACACACAAACACACACACACACACACACACACCCTGTTTCTATGCATAAGCACACACTGAGGACAAGGACACAGGGCGGGGAGCTTTATTTTGATGTTGCAATGACACAAGAAATGAAATAAAACAAAAACAACATTAATTATAATCATAATAATAAATAACAGATTAATTCCTCTTCATGCTTTGATTTAAAAACAGCTCAGTTAAAGTTTGAGGAAAAGTCAAAAACACACTTTAATGTTTGTATGTTTACAGTGAACAGACATATGGAGACACACACACACACACACACACACACAAAGATATCTGTTAGGGCAGGCAAGGACAGAGGAACAGAGTTTCTGGAGGGCAAAGTTTCTCTCTCTCTCTCTCTCTCTCTGTCTCTGTCTCTGTCTCTGTCTGTCTCTGTCTCGCTCTCTCTCTGTCTCTCTCTTTCTCTCTCTGTTTCTCTCTCTTTTTGTCTCTGTCTCTGTCTCTCGCTGTCTCTCTCTCTGTCTCTGTCTCTCTGTCTCTCTCTCTGTCTCTCTCTCTTTCTGTCTCTCTCTCTCTCTCTGCCTGTCTCTCTCTGTCTCTCTGTCTCTCTCTCTGTCTCTCTCTCTTTCTGTCTCTCTGTCTCTGTCTCTCTCTCTCCAGGGATGGACGGCAGATTACTTTTCTCACCCTGCTGCTCTAAATGTCATTTGACTGAGAGAGAGAGAGAGAGAGAAACATCTACACTTTTTTATTTGAATGTTTCCTCTTTCCTGATTGGATGTGTGTGTGTTCACATCAGTGTGTGTTGTGAGTGTGAACATTTATCCAAACACACAGACACACTAACACACACACACACACACACACACTCACACACTCACACACACACACACACACATACTTGTGCTTCTATCTTTGTGAGGACACTCATTGACATAATGCATTCCCTAGCCCCTGACCCTAACCTTAACCATCACACCTGAGAGCCTAACCCTGACCCTAACCTTAACCTAAACCTAATTCTAACCATAACTCTAAAACCAAGTCTTAACCCTCAACATGTGATTTGAAGGTGTCTCAAAAAGTGAGGACCGGCCAAAATGTCCTCACTTTCCCAAAATGTCCTCACTCTGTTAGTAAAATACTTTTTTTGGTCCTTACTATGTAGCAAGTACAAGTACACACACACACTCACACACACAGAAAATGACTCTTTTGACACAAATATTTAAACCAGTAAAATCTCACTGAGATCAGGAAAAAAATTCTGATTTGAATCAAAAAGAAAGAGTGTCAGTCACTGTTTGTGTTGATGTCCATGTTGTCTAAATCTGAAATTAAATTGTTGACACAAAATGATCTTTAACTGTTGTTTTTATTTTTTAATTTTTTTCACATTAAAACATTAAAAACAAGGTTTGATGTTTGTGTTTTACTTTAGAGTTTGATCATTTTATTATTGATTATTGTCATTTTTATTTTGTGATTAATTTAATGATCCTTCAGATCATGACAGACGGTAATTCATACAAATAAAGAACGTAATTATAAATATATGGACATTTCTTACATTATGCATTAAATTCATCATTATCATCATCATCATCATTAATAGTATTGTAATGAGTAGTTGTCGTTGTACAGTGGTTGTTGTGTATGTGCCCCTGCAGTGTAGTTGTATTGCTGAACACCAGGGGGAGCTCTGGACCTTCTCTGCCTCACACACACACACACACACAAACACACTAACAGCTCTCACATTTTAGAGGAAAAAAAGACTCTTCCTCCATTTCTTCTTCTCTCACATCTCCACTCCACTCCCCCCCCCCCCCCCCAGAGACCCAGAACACTCAGGCAGCAGCAGTCTCTCTTTGTTTGCAGTTTGCTGTGGTTTGTAACATGAACATACCTCCACTCTGCTGCGCTGTTAATAATGATATACATGATATACAGACAACCATATATCACATTCATTATACATATATAACATTATATTGACATCAGTTTAATCAGATGGAACAGATTTTCATTGAGTCCACACAGAGAAATAATAATACAATAATACAAATGAGGAAAAACTATACTAGATCAAATGTGTTGAGATGCAAATAAAGAACAAATGTGAAAGAGTTTCATTTGAACAGTTGATTTGTTTTCATTGATTTTCTCCTGAATCATTTCCTGTTCAATGAGATTAACTGAGCCACACTCTCACCTCTTTATATGACCCGGCGACTAGTTCTGGTTAGTTTAAGTCAGTTAGTGGATCATCAGGTATGTTCTGTTTCACATCTGATCAAATAAAGTAAATAAAGTCAACTTTATTGACACTGAAGTGACTGAACGTATGACAATAAAGAGATAGGTTCAAGCTGATCCACCTGTCAGGGGTAATCTGACTAATCATGGTGGAAACAGTGTTTGACTAATGTTGTTGTTAACTGATTTAATTTTAATTTAGATGTAACTGTCTGATAAAATCAGTCCACAGGTGAGAAGGTTAACACCTGTAAATACATCCTGGTTCTACAGACAGAGCGCGTGCACACACACGTGACACAGCAGTTAAATGAATCTATGTGGACATTAAACAGCTATGTTCATATAGAAGCATCAGAAACAATCACTGATGTCACTGTTTACATTATTATCATCTGAGTGTGTGTGTGTGTGTGTGTGTGTGTGGGGCTGTCACTGCTGGGTGATAATTGGTGAAAACACACACACACACACACACTGGTTAAATTAGCACTCTATCTCTGCGACTGTTTCCTGTTGCCGGGCAGCGATGATGATGAAAATGATGTGTTGTTACCATGGTAATTACTGAAGCAGAACAGCCAAAAGACAGGCGGGTCACAAAGGTCAACCACCACTGAGAACTGTGTTGTTCTCTTGTGTTGTTCTCTTGTGTTTTTCAGTTGTGTTGTGCTGTTGTGTTGTTCAGTTGTGTTGAACTGTTGTGTTGTTCACTTGTGTTGTTCAGTTGTGTTGAGCTGTTATGTTGTTCTGTTGGGTTGTTCACTTGTGTTGTTCTGTTGTGTCGTTCTGTTGGGTTGTTCTGTTGTGTTGTGCTGTTGTGTTGTTCTGCTGTGTTGTTCACTTGTGTTGTTCACTTGTGTTGAGCTGTTGTGTTGTTCACTTGTGTTGTTCTGCTGTGTTGTTCACTTGTGTTGTTCAGTTGTGTTGTTCAGTTGTGTTGTTCTGTTGTGTTGTTCTGCTGTGTTGTTCACTTGTGTTGTTCAGATGTGTCGTTTTATTGTGTTGTTCACTTGTGTTGTTCTGTTGTGTTGTTCACTTGTGTTGTTCACTTGTGTCGTTTTATTGTGTTGTTCACTTGTGTTGTTCTGTTGTTCACTTATGTTGTTCTGTTGTGTTGTTCACTTGTGTCGTTTTATTGTGTTGTTCTGTTGTTCACTTATGTTGTTCTGTTGTGTTGTTCACTTGTGTTGTTCACTTGTGTTGTTCTGTTGTTCACTTGTGTTGTTCACTTGTGTTGTTCAGTTGTGTCGTTTTATTGTGTTGTTCTGTTGTGTTGTTCACTTGTGTTATTCTGTTGTTCACTTGTGTTGTTCTGTTGTGTTGTTCAGTTGTCTTCCTCCTTGTTCTGACATTTGTCTTGATTTGTCTTTGTTTTCTTGTCGTTTCCTCGTGAACCTGAATCTGTCTCTTCTCTACTTATGTCCTTCATCAGTGTGTGTCTGTGTGATGATGAAGTGTTGTACCGGAGCTGTCCTCCATCACTAAAGCATTCAGCCGCTACTTCCTGCTTCTCAGCCAATCACAGTTCCCCTCCCCTCAAAGTCACAAGATCTCACCTAGAGACCAGATTCAGATATTTAAACAAACATGTAAGTGAGACATTCAGGGTCAATGTGTTCATGTGAACTTCATGTTGATATCAGTGAATCTGGTACAGCTACAGTTCAGTATAAACCTGGACTGAGTCTGAATCAGTCTACATCTGCTCTTTCAGTGTGTGTGTGTGTGTGTGTGTGTGTGTGTGTGTGTGCAGTCATATATCTGAGCTAACAGGAGCTCTCTGACATAAATTCACCTCTAACAGACGTTTTAATGCAGTGAGGCAGCAGCTGCAATATGAAACTATAATAGACTGAACACACACACACACACACACACACACACACACACAATGGACTGATGTGTCTCTGAATGTGTGTGGACGTCGTCTAAATGACATTCTGTTGCTCAGAGGCTCCTCAGCTGCTTCCTGTTGACTGATGATGTATTTCCTGATGGTCACTGACGGTGTGTGACACACACACACACACACACACACACACACACACACACACACACACAGACTGTCTCAGGTGTGTCTGTCTCACACACTCACCAGCATGTTCATACACACCCTTGTTTATGTGTATGTGTCAGTGTGTAACCAGGCATGAACACACTCAGTCCTCAGGCTGGAAAGAAACACTGCTGCTAATCCGCCCGGCAACAGAGAGCCTATATCCTATGAACACACACACACACACACACACACACACACACACACACACACACACACACACACACACACACACACAGGATAAATAGTGTTGAGAGGATAAACTCTGCTCTGTAATCCTTGACACACTCAGGTGGAGGATTAGAGGATGTGATTGGCTGAGTTTGTTCAGAGTCACTGCTGAGGAGCCTCTGAGCAACACCACCACAGGTGATCTAGTACCTGTGGTGGTGTTGCTCAGAGGCTCCTCAGCAGTCACCACCTGAAGCAACCACACCCTGAGCTTAACACCTGGTGGACAAGGGCTGATGGGAACTGAAGTTCAGTGACGGCCATTTATAAAATGATGTAGCTTGTTTTTCATATTCAAACACAGCACAGAGCTGAGACAGGCTGCGTTCAAGACCAGACCCTGAACAAGGTCATTTAGAACCACAGCTCAGTGTGTGCTTAGTCCAGAACCTGGAGCTTCTGGTCCAGCAGCCTCAGTCCACCACCTGACAGACTGGTGGAGCCCAAACACAGAGGTCACAGAGAGAGATCATGTGACACACACATGAATCATCATGTTGATCATGTGACTGATGATGTGTGGTGACAGGTGCAGTGGTGATCAAAGGAAGTTCACAGTGACTGGTTCTTACCTGTCAGCAGCTGCTACACCTCTCTCTCCAACACTAACACACTCTCACTCGCCCACTGTTGTGTAAATTGTGCTGTGTGTTTTGTGTGTTGCCCTTTAAATAAAGGAGGAAGAGGAAACTCTCTCTCTCTGTTGCTGCTCAGTGTCTCTCGCCCTCAGACCTCTCTCTCTCTCTCTCTCTCTCTCTAATAAAGCTCAATGTCATTTCACACTTTATTTCATTTGGTCTTTTTAAAAAAATATATTTTATTCTCTGCTCTGTTTGAACTTTTTATTGCCTGTGAAGAAAAAAACTTTTAATATTCAGGAAGTTTAATATTCCAGAATATTTTCTAATATGAGAGTGAGTCTGCTGCTCTATCTATCTATCTATCTATCTATCTATCTATCTATCTATCTATCTATCTATCTATCTATCTATCTATCTGTCTGTCTGTCTGTCTGTCTGTCCGTCAGCTCTTCAGGTTTTTTAAATAATATAATCCCAGTCTTTGTCTTATCACAGGTTTTGTGCTGTGTTTTATTTCAGAGACACAATAAAAAACTCAGGTGAGAGAAACAGGAAGTGAAATAAAATCTCACCTGGTGTCAAACCTACATTTCTCCTCAGAGGTAAAGAAACTCATGTCCTTGAAGTCTTCATGATGAAAATGTGACAGAGGATAAAAATTGAAGTTTCCTTTTCCTAAACTTCACAGTTTGTTCAACGGAACCTGATTGTTTGTTTCTTTTAAATGTTCATGGACGTGAATGAATTTAAATTCACTATCAGAATAAACAAAGAGCTCCAGACTCTGAACCCGTGTGAAACCCATGTCTGTTCTGTCCATGTCCTTTTAATCTGAACTACAAATGTAAAAAATGTTACCATGGTAACGGGAGTTAATATACAGATTAATTTTTTGACACTGAACATGATTAAAGACTGGTTTACTGTCGTCTCTGTCCTCACTGTGGACACTGAGGACTAAGACTGGTCCAGTTTACTCTGCTGTGGACAGTTCAGTTCACTTCAGAAACAGACTTCATCTGAATTATTCTGATTTCTACTGAGACAAAATTATCTTGAGTTCAGATGGATTCATCTATTTCATTTGAACAGGACCATGTAAATGTGACTGTGTTTGTGCGTGTGTGGAGGTGTTTAATACAGGTGTTAGTTGTCGTCCGTCCCATCAATCTGTCACTCTGGAGACGTGTCAGTCCAAACAGAACTCAGCCAATCAGAGCACAGGATGGAGGAGGAAGAGGAGGGGGAGGAGGAGGATGAGGAGGGGGAGGAAGATGGGAATGGAGGTGAAGTCTCACCAATTTACCTGTCGGAGGTGTGGGAGGGAAACACACACAAACACACACACACACACACACACACACACACACACACACACACACACGCACATAATAAAAAGCCTCACACCTTATTTACATGTTCTGGTTTGAATCCACAGAGACACAAAAACTGGACTGAACCAGTTTAACCACCCACATCATCATCATCATAATCATCATCATAATCATCATCATCATCATCATCACAGCCTCTTTTTTTTACACACACACACATACACACACACACACACACACACACACACACACACTCACACACACACACACAGTGTGTTAACAGTGTCTGTGTATCATATTAATGTCACTTCCTGGTTGTTGATTTATGACCCCCCCCCTCCCTCCATGAGCCATCTTCATCCTCCTCCTCCTCACTGCTTAAAGAACAGAGATGAAGAAGAAATTGAGGGAACTTTGCCTAGCTTAGCACAAAGACCAGATGCAGCGGAAACCTGTTAGCATCCTGATGATAAACTGACCTCATGTTGCTGTCTGACCTGTGATGTAAAACTTCCTGGATGAAAACCACTGGCTGATATCAGTGTCCTGATAAAGAGACAGAGTGAGACCTCCTCTGGTCTGATGAACTTGTCTGGACATGGACTCTGACTGAGAAGGGCTTTGTGTGTAGGTGTGGACATTGAAAAATGAGTTGGCTCCAGGTGCATTGTGGGACATGTAAGATCCAGTGTTTGTGGACTCCTTGTGTGTCTGTAACAGCTGAAAGTGACTCATAAACACTGACAGCACTGTAAACAGGGGAAGGGGGCTTGGGGTGAGGGGGGCTTTAGTGGGGCCCCGTGTTGGTGACCACTGAAAATAAAATACATCTTGTTATGAGCACAGCTAATTCTGTGGGTGTGTCTGTGTGCCTGTACTAAGCTGCTCTCTATGATCTCCGTCAGGTTTAATGAGGAGGTGCACCCGCTCTCTGTCTCCACCTGTGGTGCGTTCAGGCGTGTCAGATCAAACACGCTCCACATGTAAACCAGTGAAGCTGTGAACAGAGTCTCTCAGTCTGTCTGAGCTAATGAACGGATGTTAGTCCATCCAGGTGGAAAACCACTGTGTTACTGTGTGTGTGTGTGTGTGTGTTAACCTGTTGTAACGGCAGACATTAGCACTGCAGTGAGAGTTCAACCTGCTCTTTGACGTGTTAACACTCGTCTGTGTTGTTCTTCTTCACACCTGATGTTCGTCTGACTCAGGTACGTCACAGTCACACAGGTCACCTGTTAAAGGACCAGTCCACAGATTTAAACCCATAGTCATCTGGTCACATGGTCACATGGTCACATGGTCATGTGAACAGTGTGTGGTCTGACTGCTCTGAGAGCTTCAGGTGCATCATCACAGCAGAGACCAGACTGTCCCATTTCAGAGGCTCCTTCAGGTGTGTCCTTCTTTACCTGACAGCGAAGGCTCCAACAGGTGGATCCTTCATGGTCCAACATATCCCAAGATCCATTGCACATTGATAATGAAAATAATCTGTCATCAACCAGCACAGACACAGAGCCTGAGGATCATTCTGTTAATGTCAGTGTTGTGTTTTAGCTCAGTTCGACAGTAACAGTACAACTGTTACAACCAAGGATCTGAAAACCTCAAGTTACTGTGAAGAAAAGGCACCTGTTGTCAAGGTTGCTAGGCAACAGGAGCCACACTTTGTGACGCTACAGTAAAGGCGGGATCAGCTGGTGACACACAGAGGAAATTCTCCGGAGACCAGACAGATCAGTTTGGTCTTCATGGTCTCCAAAGCGCCACATCTTTGTAGACCAGGTCCAGGTGTGGACTGGGACACGTGGACTCACACCTCCATTTGTATTGTGTTGTAAGAACTTTGTGTTACACTGAGGACGTTTGTTGTTCACTGGGTTTGATCTTCAGACTGAAACTGACACACACACACACACACACACACACACACGTACTTCTATCTTTGTGAGGACACTCATTGACATAATGCATTCCCTAGCCCCTTACCCTAACCTTAACCATCACACCTGAGAGCCTAACCCTGACCCTGACCCTGACCTTAACCTAAACCTAATTCTAACCATAACTCTAAAACCAAGTCTTAACCCTCAACATGTGATTTGAAGGTGTCTCAAAAGGTGAGGACCGGCCAAAATGTCCTCACTTTCCCAAAATGTCCTCACTCTGTTAGTAAAATACTTTTTTTGGTCCTTATTATGTAGCAAATACAAGTAAACACACACACACACACACACACACACACACACACACACACACACACACACACACACACACAGACAGACACATACACACACACACACACACATAAAGACACACACAAACACACACACACACAGACACACACAAAGACGTGGTGAAATATTCATGTGTGTCATATGTTTTAGAGTCAGATCAGAATGAAGCTGCAGTCGCTTTAACATCACAATATACTGTTACTGACACACTCTGATGTATTATTAACACATGTCATGTTTTACACACACACACACAGACACACACATACACATACACACACGCACCATAGGCTTTTAGAAACACTCCATAATAATTTATCTTGAATAAAATATTGATCTGTTTTTAATATTTATCCTGCTTTTAGGCGCCTGTCTCTCTGCAGGAACACACACAGACACACACACATGCACTCACATTCACACACACAGCCTTTTAGCTCTTTTTGTCGTCAGTTTGTGTTAAAAGTTAAACAGCTTTGGGAAGAAAATTCTTATTTTGTAGATTTTTTAAATTTTAAAGTGTGTGTGTGTGTGTGTGTGTGTGTGTGTTTGTGTGTGTGTGTGTGTGTGTGTGTGTGTGTGTGTGTCTTCATGTTTATTTGAGTGAAGCTCTGGCCAGGACCTGGTGTCTCGCTGGTCTGAGCTCATTTCCGACAACGTGCACTAAATCAGCTGACTGTGTGTCAGGCGCATTGCGTTGAACATCATTTAACAACACAACAGACACACACCTGATTCAGTTGCCTTCAACTCCCCATATTCATCTCACCAGAGCTTTTTACCTGAGTTCTTCACACCTCCAACACACTGGTTACCTAGTTAGTTTGCTAGTTACGTAGTTAGTTAGCTGCTTAGCTGCTTGGGTAAATTAATTAGTTATCTCCTCTACATTTCAAATGTAAAAGACTTTTTTCTGAAGAAGAGTACTTGTACTCTGAGTCGGTGGTACTTCCTATGAAGTACTACATTAGTCTTAGTGACGTGTACCTGACAAACTGAGCATTGACAGGAGGTTGTAATGATGACACACTGTTGATCATATTGGCTGTACAGCTCTGTGTAATGTCACAGGTGTGGAGCGATCTCACCTGGAGCTCGGGCCTGTCTGCAGCGCACACCTGGCCAGGTGAGCAGCCCTGGAGACAGAGGAGGAACCCTCCTCAGACCTGTTCTCCTCCCTGTTAAAGATGATTAATTAGTTGACCTCGTTGATCAGGATCCATTTTCTACCTCTGGTAACATTTATCTGGATCCACCCA
>NW_027273876.1:230000-260000 GCF_046630095.1 Trachinotus anak | reverse complement strand
CACTGTGCTGGTGTGGTTAAATTGATGGAAGTGTTTTATTGAAGACTACATTTTATAATAAATCTTCTCTTAGATGAAAGACAGATCAATGACTCTGATCAGTATTGATTAGTGATTTTGTTGTGTTCAGTTTATAGAAATGTTAAAACATAGTGAAATTGTTACAGTGAATATGTGTGATGGTAACAGTGTGGTATTACTGTGGACGCTGTCAACATAGGAACGTCCACAGGAAGTAAACACAGAGTCTACAGGAAGTCAACAGGAAATCAACAGGAAGTTCACAGGAAATCAACAGAAAGTCAACAGGAAGTCAAGTCAGGACAAACTGCTGTGTTCACAACACTCATCAAATAAACTCATTACTTCGTAAGTCAAAGGTTAGACTAAGAGAACTACAGTCATTATTCATAACAACATCAACATCCTGATAAAAACAGGTTTGTGACTGTCCAACAGTGTTTATAACATCATCACACCTCTCTTCAATGATCAGCTTCCATGTTTCATCGCAACTCAGAGTGATGGAAACTGAGCATGCTGAGTGTCATCATAAACATCAGGAAGATGTTCATCACCACTGCCTCTATCTTTCTCTTCTGTCTTCCACGCTTGATGAGGTTCTGTCTAATGTCTATGTTGTGACCAGGTCGTATGATTCACCTTGTTTTTACTGAACAAACTGTCTGGACCTGACTCGCAGTGTGGTGGTTCTGAGAGCTGGTTCCATTTATGATCTGGTTCCATGTTGATAAAATACCTGGATTCATTAAACTCTGCATCCAAAGACCCCTCATCAACTGTCTGACCCCACAGACCTGAGCAGGGAGGGAAGAGTCTGAGGATGTGACCACACAGATGGTCCTTTGTGTCAGTGTTTATCTGTCCAACATGAGGACATCAGAACCAGCTGCAGGAGGATAAGTCCTCAGTCTAACACCGGTGGAACAGCAGAGATTTGGTCAGCTCCATGTAACGTGTGTGTGTGTGTGTGTGTGTGTGTGTGTGTGCGTGCATGCGTGCAGCAGTCAAACAATGGGCTGAAACATCTTCACACACAAACCTGAATTTAGTTCCTCAAGTTCATTAACTAAGAAACTAAAACTGTTGAACAACTACTGAGCTATAAATACTGTGTGTATGTGTGTGTGTGTGTGTGTGAAAATAGATGAGGATTAATGAAATGAGCAGTGTGTGTGTGTGTGTGTGTGTCTGTGAAACCAAAAAAAGTGTGACTGTCGATGTTTTTCTCAGCTCGACTTGGTGAGCGCTGAGGCTAACAGGTGCTAATGAACACGAGTGTGTACGAATGACACACACACCCACACAGAGTGATGTCGGGGTTAAACAGTGTGTGTCAGGTGAGGACTGCTTCCTCTAAAAGATCCATTAGCGTCAGATTATTAACGAGTTCTGAAAATTATCGGTGGATTCATTAACACGACGACGGCTGCTGTTGTTAGCACCTGTCAGACTCCACTTCCTGTCTGTCGGTTGTCATGGAGACAAGCTTCAGGTGTCAGGCTAGAGCTTATTGGACGACAACTTTAATTGGTGGATAATTAATGGACGTTAATGAGTCAGACTTCACAGTGTTTTTATACTTTGGTCCATAATTATTGATTTTCATGTTTTATTCACTGATTCATTTCATGATGTTTAATCTGATTCTGTAAAGATTCCGATTTTAAATGAGAAATATAAACAAAATGACCGGAGCTTAAACCATTAATAATAATAATAAAATAATAATAATAATAATAATTTTTCTGTGTACTTCACTGTCAGAGGCTTCATCCAATTGTCTTCCTTCGATAAGACATGTCCCAGAAGAGTACAGGTTCTGGGACAGGTCAAGGTTCTGAATCCACTGCACCAGAAAAAAGCATCTGTGAAGATACAACAGAGAAGTCAGGACCCTGTGAAGCTACAGCCAAACCTACACAAAGTGAAATGACAGACCAGCCTTTACATTCACTCATCCGTCAGATGCTTTTATCCACAGAAGCTCACAGTGAAGGACTCAGGTCAATAGGAGACCTTGGTGAAAGGACTGAGAACAACAACTATTCAATAAGTGAAGGAGATCAGGATCTGTACCCCCACATCATCTTCTAAAAGTTTCTCCTCACTGTCTGATTCAGGAGAAACTCCTAAAATTACTGGTCCTGTCCATCCTGACTTCAGGACTCCTCACGTTTCTGACTCAGACTAATTCACAAAGACATTTCGAGCTAAAAGTAGAACCTGAGTCTGGAGGAGTCAGAAGTAGTGGAGGGGATCCTGACTCACTGAGACCAGATCACAGAGAATCATAAAGGACTGGTCCCCTAACAACACCGTGACTCTGTAATCTGTTCACCAAACAACAACAAGAGAACAGTTCATATTGTTCCCTTCAGATATTCTCCAGCTCCAGAGAAATGAAGCAACTTCATCAGGTCGACCCGGAGTGATCGGAGCCACAGATGGAACCATGTTAAAATGACTGAACCATCACAAGACCAGGACGTTTGTGTAAAGTGGAAAAAATCACAGCATCAATGCACAGGTTGTGTTGGTCCTAATGGTCCTGATAGTCCTGGTGGTCCCGGTGGTCCTGGTGGTCCTGATCAAACAGGTTGTGTTGGTCTTGATGTTCCTGGTGGTCCTGATGCTCCTGATCACACAGGTTGTGTTGCTGCTGCTCCAGTTGCAGACATTGTAAAGTGGATCTACACACGGTTCATGATGTTAGTGGAAGGGGCCTGAGGCATTTGATTGACAGGATCATGTTCATCGTGTGTCACTGTAAGGGACAGTGGGTATCCCCCCCCCACCCACCCACAGCCAGGACGACCGCTACATCACCACACCACAGCTACATCACCACAGGTACAAAAGGTGAATCGCAGCCTCTCAGTCAGGTTTCAGTTTGTAAATTAAATTCTCCAGGTCGACACAGACCTACTAAGACAGATGAGAAGAGTGTGTGTGTGTGTGTTGTAGTGTAGATGATGATGTCGAGAGGTAATAAATTTTACTGTGTGACACTGCCTGCAGGCCAGCTCATCACACACACACACAAACACACACGGACACACTGTGACCTCGTATAACCTTCCCTTTGGCTCACACACACCAGTGTGTTTATTCATTTATAACAAGAAAGTTACTACACACTAGTATGGAGTACTGGTGTGGTACAGATAGTAATTACTTAGTTCTGCTAATATGGATAATACAGAGTTAGTACAGAGTTAGTAAAGTTCATACAGTGTGAGTACAGCATTAGTACAGTTAGTACAGAGTTAGTGCGGTGTTAGTCCAGAGTTAGTACAGAGTTAGTACAGTTAGTACAGTTTTAGTACAGAGTTAGTACAGTTAGTACAAAGTCAGTACAGTGTTAGTACAACAAAGTTAGTACAATGTTAGAACAGTTAGTACAGAGTTAGTACAGTGTTAGTACAGTTAGATAATAATTACTACTAATACTTATGAAAAATCTAAAAAGCCCATAGACAGGAACACACAGAGTTCTCTTAACTGCACATCTGTTCAACAGTGGATGTAAAAATAATAACTCAATGTTTTTATGTCCCTATAACAAATCATCTCTTTCTTCTTCAGTAAAACGTCAAGCTTGTGTTCATTTAACAAAAACACATAATCACAGTTATGGAGTCACAATGAACATAAACTGTCTGTGCCACAGTGATTTCACCAACTCAACAAACATTTAATAAAAGTTTATTAAACAAACTCTAACCTGTGTCACTTCAAATCTGTGTTTGTGATGTTTGTCTGATTTCCTGTTTGTGATATTTAGGAAAAGATACACCACACTGACCGAGCTGTGTGCGTGTCTGTGTGTGTGATGTAGATAAGCACTCACTTCATGTTAACAAGCTGCTCTTCTGTTCAGCAGGAAATCAGATAACAGATACAAACACACACACACACACACACACACACACACACACACACACACACACACAAACACTGTGCCCTCTCCCAGGGTAATGACAGCATGTTGAGTGTAATAGCCCTTTAATTGGCTCTGCTATCAGTTTGTCACACAATGAGAGTGTGTGTGTGTGTATGTGTGTGTGTGTGTCAGGTTAAAATGAGGCCATCTATCATGCAGACAGACATGTTTTATATACTGACTAACACTGCATCACACACACTGTAACAGAAACACACACACACAGACACACACAGCCTGGAGGAAATGGTGACCGCGGTGTTGCCGTGGCGATATGTGGAGGATGAGTGATGATGTTCTCTAGGTGGAATCTCATTGTCTGGTTACGTCTCCATATCAACCCTCTGTCGCCATAGCGACCGCCATCAATCACAACAGGAAGTCCTATGTGCCTCAGCTCAGGTGCCCAGGAGCAAGGCAGCATATCCACAAATGACCCCTGACCCTAATATTTTGATGTTTGTGTTTTAAATGCCTGTTGATAAGTCACAGTGAGGAGGTTGTGTCTCCCCCCTGTAGCAGGGAGAGGAATTACAACAACACTGTCAAACACAGAAACACCACAACTACAAGACATTCAGTCATTATTCAGGTAGTTTAACAGGTACATATCAGATGGCGCCATGTGCGTCACCATGGTTATGCCATCTGATGCCACGTTCAGTTGTCTCTATGTTCACTGTAAACACACCTGGAGGCTCAGCACAAACACCTGACAGACAGCTGCAGGTTTTTTCCACTGAACAACACAGTGGAACAGTCAGGACCCACATCCAGACCCAGAGACTGGACTGCATCAAAGATTCATTGAAAAACAGAGAAGAAGGAGGAAGAAGAAGGAGATTTTTTTAGATTTTTAAAACACAACTTTACTTACGTAAGAAACAAAAAAAACTCTAAACATCAATCATTCATCAACTGTCAGCCACTTTTCACAGGAAATCAGCAAACTCCAGTTCTCCCTGATCAGTCACTTTACATAATATCCCCCTCTCTGCCCACTGCTCTTTAAAACTTTCTATGTTCCTCGTGACCCTGTAGAAACAGAAGTCCAGCCTCAGTCTGGTTTTAATGTTCAACCTCCATAAGGTCATGAGGTCACAGGTCGGCTCCGCTTGCAGTCTTTCTGGGTATGACAGGTAGACTGCCAGCTTGGCCTCGGCCGTCTGGCTGAGTTAAACAACGTTATCCCGTTTATCAAGAAGATATCACTTTATATTCAGACCCTTCATGTTTTTAGTCTCCTGCATAAATTTCTTCAGAGCTTCAGCAGGATTAAACTTCTCCTTAGTGTCTGACCTGTGAGAGTAAAACCCAGCCCTCACTGTCACTACTATCTGATAGCTCTGCCCTCCTACCCATCTGTCTGACTGTCTGCCTGCTGGCTTTAGACCCCACCTCCACACCTTCTTACTATGGTGTTTCAGAGACGTTGACGTCCACCCAGGCTCCACAGCTTCACCTCCATCACCCACCTTACCTGCCTGAACCGCACAACTCACACCAGCCTCAACCACCACATCCACCAGCCCCTCACCTGTTTCACCTTTTTCACTCAACTTACCTACCTGATCACCACCCTCTCCACCTACACTGTAAAGAATTTCACTGTAAAATAACAGTAAAATACTGGCAGCAGGGACGCCAGTATTTTACTGTTACTTTACAGTGCAACTACTGTTATTTATTTTAACAGTATATTACCGTATTTTTGGATTACAGTATATGACCGTAGAATAACGGTGGGTGTTGTGGTTATTTTACAGCACATCTACCGTAATGTATCTAACAGTATAATACCGTTTTTTGGATTACAGTACATGATGGTAGGATAACTGTGTTTTAGTAATTTTACAGTGCATCTACCGCAATTTATTTAACAGTATATTACCGTATTTTGGATTACAGTACATGACAGTAGGAGAACTGTGGGTTATGGTAATTTTACAGTATATGCTAGTGTGTTATAAAATCTGCTCTTTTGCATTCGTATAAATCCTCACCAATTTAAAACCAAAGTATGCAGGGCTTTTCAAATACCCAGCCCTAGGCTACCACATTCATCCCGACAGCCAGTCAACATCCAGAAGTCCTACAATAAACACATAGCTTGACTTTTCTTGTATTTTAATATATTTTAAGAATATTTTAATAACGTTTTGCCTTCTCGTGCTTCGAGCGGATCAGAAACACATTCAGCAACAACACGCATTCATCACTGTTCATCTGTCTGTGCTCAACTGAAGAAAAGTAGCAGGTTAAGCTCGCGGAGGACACGGAGGAGGAGAGTAGCAAAGAGTGGACAGTACAAGGAGCGCTTATTCTGACACTGTTTTCAAGAACCAAGAACCAGAACTCGCAGAGCACTAACTCTAACACGGTTTCCCAGAACAGACAGTACAGAACTCTCACTTTAAACTTATTCAGCTGATATTTAATTTCACTTAATAACTTATTTCACTTAATAACTTCTACCAATCTGTCTGGGCTGTGTCTGCCTCAGTTCTATCTTCAACATAGGGTTTCTATGCATGCTGGCTCAATGAAGAGACATAATCATAACTGAATTGATTAAATTTTGTTGTTATTGCCAATCATTCCTAACCTCTGATCTTGAATAAAAATCAGTTGCAGACCTTTAAGCAATAAGTTTAAGAACCCTGGTATAGAACACAAGAGAATACACATTCCATAACATTGCTGTAGTTTATTACAAAGTGCTCATTTGTACAGGAGACTTTGTAAGATTAGTAACATTGAGAACATTTGTATTACAAAAATGACAAGGTCTTGCATTACCATATTTGGAAGAATCTCCAATACAATCATTAGTGACAGACTTTACTGAACTCATGAGCATAACCTCAGACGCTGAATTAAAATAGCATCTAGAACAGTGTAACTGAACAGTCTAGCTTGAAAACAAGTCTTTTGCATGTGAACAATAACAGTGGATGTGGAGAAAGAAAAGAGGGGGAGAAAGAAAGAGTGAGTACTTGACAGCAGCGTTTGGCTGGTCTCCTCAGTCACTGATGACAAGTACCTGTAAAAAAAAAAATAAAATAAAATTAGCAACACAACATCTCGGGTAAAATATAAAAATCTGAAAGACTAATGGAGGGAGAAAAAGAAACATAAAAATGAGGGGGGAGAACTGGGCCAGAGCAATAAACTGTTCAGGGGAGAGAGAAAATGGTTAAAGACAGGACGAAAAGTTCAAAGAAGAGAAAAGCAAGAGACAGAAAGGAGAAAGGGTAGTTAGTTTAGGGAGGGTTACCTCCCTAAACTAACTAGGCTAGGTCAGTAGAGTAGCATGTTGTTGGAATGTTAAGAAGGACTAGTGGGAGGAATGGAGTCAAACAGAAACTAGAAACATTTAAATTTTCAGAAGACAAATTGTGTGCTTGCAAAATTTTGTTTTAAGTATTTTAATCAGTACTTGATGTAGTCATCAGTACTTGAGGCAGTAGTTGAACAAGCTGATACAGTACTTCATGTATTTTAAGAAGTTTAAAGAGCAGGCAAAACAATGAAATCAGACCGTTCCTCTGATCAATGATAAAACCAGATAAAATTATTTGCACACGTTCCTGCTGCTCTTCTCAACCAAGCACAGTGATCCTGTCGAGACTGCGGTATTCTAGGATGTTGCTTTGGCAAATTTATCAAGTTTATAAGCAAAGACGAGTGTTTAGTATGACATTTTAATGGAGCTGAAGCAAGCAAATAATAAAGAGTGACAAGACATCTGTCACCTACCTTGATGAAGTCCCACTTGAAGTCCAGCAAGTTATTCAACAGTGTGGCAACGTGGGGGTTGACACTTTCAGCCCTTTTCTGAACCACCTTACCGGTCCTTTTGGAGATAACCTTTCCATGGGTGGCCTTGCTACCTCTTTCCGGATTTATACCGATGAACCGTCTTTAAAAAAAAAAGAAGGAATAAAGAAATTAAATACTGCAAATGCATAATTGTCACATTGGTCTGATGACAGGAAATGTATCTATGATTGCTTCGTTTTTGGAAAACTCTCTAGTCTGATGAAGGTCCTTCTGGAAACTGGAATTTTAATAGATAAACAGTTGAAAATGTCACAGGTGATATAACAACACCAGCCTACTGTATGTTACACAGGTGGTTAAGATAACTTCAAGGCCTACTGGATGACGGGGGGAGGAGCTCCCACTCCATATTGGCCAATATCAAAGCAACAATTGCAACACCTCAAATTGCTAAATGGGGGGTCTCTACAATGAGAGAGAAATCACACTCAAAACAAGAATCCAATTGTGTGGAACTTCACTGTCACAGTTTGAAGAGTTTCACAGAGTTTGAAAAGCAGGTCTGACTGACTAATGTCATCTGTTGATAGTCCTCTATGATAGTCTGAATCACTGAGGCTGGAGGGAGAAATTTGGCTTGCAACTTGAGATAAAACATTGCTAAATTTCTGAAGAACTGATTTTCTTCCACAGCCTCTGGGCAGACCTCTGTTTGCTCACAACTCAACTGACCTGGCTCATCAATCTGCATATCACTAGCTCCATCAATATCTTGGGAACTGGACGGATTCACAATGCAGTCCATCAAACCCTCTTCGGAGGACTTTTTATGTTTCCTTGAAATATGTGATGTGAATGAAGACTGGACTATAAATCTTTTGTCACAATTTCTGAGAGGGCATGCCACCTCTTTCCCCTCCATGATATGCACTTTCAAATGTGAGAAAAAGTTCTGAGTATTGTCACATTTAGTACTGCACAAGCCAACATGACAAGTTAAATCAACCACACCAGACAGTGTAGACCTAGACTGGCCACGACAGTGGTGGTAGCCGTGAGATTTAAATGTTCTGAACTTTTGGAAAATTCTATGACATCCAGGAAAAACACACTTAAAAGAAGCATTGGGTGTGCAACTGTGGGTCCGCATGTGCCTCACATATGTTAACATATCAGTGTATGTCTTAGCACACATGTCACACAATATCATCTTACTTTTAGTTAAATTTGTGTGATAAAAGAATAACTTCTGGCATTTAAGAAAAACAAAGTAGGCTACTGTATGTTAGCCAAACACAGCAATACTTGGCTAATATGACAATATCATGCAGTTTAAATGTGCAGACTTGCCTATATGATGAAATGATCAAGCAAAGTTAAGGAAGCTGATTTTTTTCCTTCTTCAATTTCACTGATCAAGAAAAACAGACACTACTACAATGGAGTACATAATAAAATGTGTTTGTGTTTGTTTTTAATGTTGCTCCTGGCAGGAACACACTGACACACCTAACTTCTCCACCTGGTGAGAGACTGGTGATTGTAGGTCCTAACTCACTCCCTTTGGAAAATCCTCTGTTCCTTCCCGTTTGGAGTAACACAGTCCTGCTCTGTTGAACTCCACATGGACTTCTCAAATGATATGATGGAGATGTGCTCTCCAAAGTCAAGTTCAGGAATAGCCAGTTAGTATATTGTCACTCAAAAATGAGGAGTTTGAGGAGTTTGATCAGTAAAGAAGTGCAAAATATCAAAATAGAAACATAAGCCCGCAATCATCAGTAAGATGCTGATGGATAATGACTGGACTAGAGAATCGATTCCTCCACTGCTTGACAGAAAATACTGTTTTATGCTGTTAAATTACAGTTTCTTATTATTAACTGAGCATTAACTGTTAATTTACATGTAAGCATGAATATTTAACAGTAATTTACAATTATTTTAAAATACAGTAAGATACTGTAGTAATCCACCATAAATTTACCGCAATTCGTTACAGTGTACCTGTCCACCCCAGCTGACTTACCCTCTTCACTCACCTGTTGTTCGTTCACTCCCTGTTCTACACCCGCCTTATCCTTCACACACCCGCGCAGATTCTCAGAAACATGTGTCTCAGAACTTTAATGCCGTGCCTCCACGTCAGCCCAGAGAGATCACCAGTATTGACCATGGCATCTGAGACGCCAGCCAACCACACCAAACCTGGCCGGAAAACACAAAGAAAAACCCACCGCATACCACCACTAAACAACTAAACACATCCAACCACAAAACACAAGAAGAACAAAGAATAGACAAAGAAAAGCAGTCTCTCAGACCACATGCTCTCACACTTCTACTTCCACTTCCACTCAGAAGAAGAAGAAGAAGAAGAGGAAGAGGAAGAAGGCAGAGGAGAAGAAACAAACAGTGCATGCGCAAGATGAGTTATTTCAAAATACAACAGGAAATAAAGTCCAAAGAAAAAGTATTACACCTTCAGCATGTTGTTGTGTGTTTCCACCTTCCTCTGGTTGATATGAAACGCATCACTACAGGTGTGCAGGGCGGGAAAGTCTCCACAGACAGCAGGTGTAAACCTCAGGTGAACTGCACAGAGATTTACCTGGAGCTGAGATGGTTAACCAGCTGAACTGAACTCCACTTAACTGAAAGACACTGAGCTGTGGGACACAGTAGAAGTGCGTGTGTTTATGTGAGTGAGTGTGTGTGTGTGTGTGAGAGTATGTGTGTGTGTGTGTGTGTGTGTGTGTGTGTGTGAGTGTGTCTCTGTGTGTGAACCTGGTCTCTGGTCTCTGGATGTGAACTGGTCTATGGAACCCCCCCCCCCCACACACACACACACACACACCTAAAACAATAAAGGATATGAGAGGTGAGTGATGCAGCTGATGTGTTATTGGAATAAAACCTGTTACTGAATCTGGAGGTTTATTGATGTTTATTACTTCAGTTTTTATTCAAACCAGCAGAGTTCTGATTGGCTGCAGCCTATTGGAGGCAGACTCCGCCTCCAATAGGACATGTTTATTTGGTCAGCACATATTGACAGGATGCACATATTTGGTTATAAGATATTGACAGCACGTCTGTGCGAGAGAGAGAGAGGGGGAAAGAGAGAGAGAGAGAGAGAGAGAGAGAGAGATTTCATCAGGGTGTGTAGAAACAGTCCTGATGTTGTGTGTTGTGTTACTGAGGTTAGCATGCTAACAGCTACCTCTGGACATGTTGTAGTACCACTGTGTACCTGGAGAGGTGCTGGTGAGTCAGAGGATGAAGTGAGTCATCTCTTTTTCTGATTGGTCCATAACTTTAGATGTAGTTTGTTGAAGTTTCCTGGAGAAGAGTCGACTCTGTGGCTGCTGACAGGAAACACACACATCAGTTGCTGCTAAATGCTAAACTAGCTCAGCCTTGAGGCTTAGTGAGCTGAATGTGTGAAACGTGTCTACACAGAAACAAGTCAGCATAAAAGAAGGAGAACATTTCCAATAATCAATGACTGACAGATGATCAGTGAGGTTCAAACAGCTGATCTGAACCGACGGAGAACGTTGTTCTACAGTTAGAACCAAAACACTTCACCTCCACAGCTCAGAGGGAAACACTGAACGCTCTCTGTTTCTGGTCAGTGCTGACGGTCCATATAACACAACTACACTGTCAACAATTACACAACTACACTGTCAACTACCAAACAACTATACAATTACACTGTTAACAACTATACAATTAAACAACTACACAACTATACAACTACACAAGAACACAACTATGAATCAGAAGACGATGAAGGGTCTGACTCTGGCAACATGTTAATGAACAACAGTGACAGACTCAGTCGTATCAGTGTGTGCAGAACAGTCAGCAGCTGGAAATTAAAAAACTGTGACTGCACTTTATACTGCTATCTACAGACAACACACACACACACACACACACAGTCACACACACACACACACACACACACACAGATTCAATTAGTTCTTCTGTAGAAGACAAAAGCATAAACAGCGCTCACTAACTGTCTGAACGCCGCCTCAGCAGAAACAAAACCAGTAACATCTCAATCCTCTGTGGGCCTCTCTCTCTTTCTCACACACACACACACAGTAGCAGATATTGTTGCCCACAGCAGAGGGTCCCTGCAGACTTCAGGACTTCAGAGTCTCAACAGCGAGGTGGTTTTTCTGCCTTCAGGCTGAAAACTGAGCTCACACCAGATCTGGGTTAAAGAGACTCGTTACAAAACACTCCTCAGGAACACACACACGCAGCTACAGGAACACACACACGCACACACACACTGCTCTTACTTAGCTTCATCTGCTAGTCTAGTCTGTAGTCAGTAAAACAGTATTAACAGAATTACTCACAGGTAATCAAGGCTGTGATTGGTGGAGGGTCAGGAGTCCAGACCTGGATCTGCAGCCTCAGCTTCTGGACCAACCCCTGTCCACCTGGTTGTCTCTGTGAATACCCATAATGCTCTGCTGTGAAACCTTGAGTGGATCACATGTTGCCATGGTAACCACAGATGTTTCTGAGTGAGTGTCTTTGATTTGACAGTGTAAGAGTAAATGTCACCTCTGACACAGCTGCTGTTGTTTGGATGCAGAGCAGAGTGTGTTTAAAGCTTATTGACAAAGAAAGGAGTCACTCACACACTCACTCACACACTCACTCACACACACACACAGACACACACACACACACACACACACACACACTCACACACACTCACACACACAGTTACACTCCTGACATTTGTCTTTCATCATCATGTAAAGGTCACCAGCTGGCCCTATGCCAAACACACTGCTGCTTTATTAGCATCAGATTATCACTGTGTGTGTGTGTGTGTGTGGGTACGTGTGCTGAAGTTGCTAAACAATGTATCAGGAGCAGAGAAACAGAGAGTTCACTGGCTGTTGTAGAATCTATTTTATATAGTTAGCATGTTAGCATGTCATCACTTCCTATTTCCTGGTCCTGAAGTCTCTGTTTTTTAGTCTCTGACATAAAATCTGTCAGTAAATACTCTCCTCTCCTCTCCTCCCCTTTCTCCTCTCTCCTCTCCTCTCCTCTCTTCTTCCCTCCTCTCCCCTCCTCCTCTCTCCTCCTCTAACCTTCATCTCCCTCCTGGTTTCGTTTCATTTTTCGTCTTCACTGTTCAAACTGAATTTCAGTCGTGTGTGTGTGTGGTATATTATGGCATGCGTTGCCGCGGTGACGGGTAATGGGAAATTGATTGTGACAAAACGACATTACAGATGGACATTTCCATAAGAGTTTATTTACGTCGTGTTTCCAGGGGGAACATCATCTCCCTTCATATTTGATTCTCCGTTGCCGTGGCGCTGATGCGATGCGGCAGGTTGCAGTGGCGGCGGTGGTGGTTGCGGCCTCTGGGGGAATCGAACCTACGGCGCCCGCTAACAAATGAACAGCCCCGCCAAACAGGCTGCAGTCATCTTTTCATTTAACCTGAGCGTCGCTCCGGCCGCCCCACACACACACTCCAAATCAAGAGTTAATTTCATTCCCATGATTCCCTGCTTCACGGTGGCGCTGGGTGTTTGGTCGGCAGTTTATTGGCAGATATGAAGACGGCGCCGGGCCCCCACCACGCAGTAATTATGGCCGTAATAACCCAATGTTCTCCATGTAAATGGAAACAAATGGTATGTATATATACTGACTCTCAGGTGCAGCGGGTGAGTGGAGGTGAGGGAGGCGCTGGGGCTGGTGGGTATTTGATTTGGACTTGTTTTTCCTGCGACTGCTCCTCGTTAATATCGAAGAGAAAATTCATTTCCAGCCAATCAGCCGAGTCTGCGTGACGCAGTCTGGAAGTTTGTGTTCCTGAGAGGTTTGACTTTGTGTTTCCTTCTCGAGATGTGTGTATGTGCGTGTGTATGTGGAGGCCAAACGGGGTGTTTAAGTCCATCATCCAGGTCATTATGTCTCAGTCTCAATAATCGCTCAAATCTATTTATCTAAATGGTGCAATAGGCCCGCCTCATTATTAATTATGAAATATATTAGTGAATCTGTGGCCAATTGGAACGCAGCATCCATTCATAATTCATTCCAATAAATCTGTAGTTGTGTGTGTGTGTGTGTGTGTGTGTGTCTCTCTCTCTCTCTCTCTCTCTCTCTCTCTCTCTGTTTGTGTGTGTGAGCTGTGATGCTCTCTGACAGGACGATGTTGTTAAAACATGAACTCACCACCTCATTAATGATTAACGAGCTCTGCTGCTTGTTAATAGTTAATAACTGACAAACTTGTTAATATTGGATGATGACAGAGACCAGCCATCCAATCAGATTACATCAACTACAGCCAAACAAAGCCCCTCCCACTGAGTCAGTGTCATCGCACCTACTGCACCTGGAGAGAACAATGAGGAAATACCTCACTTGTCTGCAGGTGTGATGACATCACAGCTCTGACACACACACAGACACACACGCACACGCACACGCACACGCACACACGCAGAGAACAGTGAGATAAACAGTGTGTCCTTGAATGTTACCTCACATGTTGAGTAAATACATGGACACATGTTCATATAGATTTACATCATGTGCAGTACCTGCAGCTATAGAGCATGTACCACAAGGCAGGTGGACTTACCTGTCCACAGGTATGTATCAGTGCAATGCTGCAGAGACATCAGCTGATGAAACTGCAAGCTGAATGAGACGGAACTTCAGAGGAAGAATGTCACAGTTCACCACCAACATTTATGTGCTCATCACAGCACCGTCGTCACCTGTGTTAATGTGAGGAGGTCATCCTTTAATTTGAAAATCATTTCAAATCAGTGTTTTTTGTCACATGACTGAGAGAGCGGGCTGTCAGTCAGAGAGAGAGAGGCTGTTGTTTTATTCATGTTGAACCTTGATCGTCCGATTTAGGTGAAAGACACTGAAGTGGAGTCATCGATAATTTATGAGCCTGAACACTGATAATGGAGCACTCTGTGTGTGTGTGTGTGTGTGTGTGTGTGTGTGCGCGTGTGTCAACAACAATAGCCTTTTAGCAGAACATGCTAACTGAAATGTCTCCTGATGTGTTTTTAAAGCTTCATGCCTGTGTTCTGTCACTTCCTGTTTGTTCCACCCTACTGCCTCTTCCTCCTCCTCCTCCATCATCATCATCAGTTTCCTGTGGAGGACTGTTATTATGATCTGCTGGTTGATGTTGATGTGGAGATTCACTGACTGATTATTAGAGTTTATTGAGAACATCATGATGTTGTGATCGACACAGGGGACAGGAAGTGAAGTACCTGAAACCAGAGGAGACATCAGTATTTCAAAATAAATCAGGAAACTGAAACTAATTAATGAATTAGTAGAATTGTGACAAATATGTTTTATTATTTTCTAAAACCTGAGTCTGAAGAGAAGGAGCCTGAGTCCTGCAGGAACCTGAGTCCTGCAGCAGGTCCAGGGCTCCAGGCACACTCATGATATTTTCTCCTATAATTTGAGCTGTCAGACAGTCGGCTGTCCACACCTCCTCCTCCCTCCTCCCCCTCCCCCCTGCTCCTCTCCTCACTGGGTCATTTGTCATGGAGGAAATCACCACTCAAATCTTTCACAGCGGTAATATCTCTGTCATTCACCCTCCTCCCCCCTTCTCACTCGTCCTCCCCCTCTCATCTCTGTGTGATGCTATCGGAGGAGAGGAGGTGACAGTCTATCAGAGCACCTCCTCTCTGCTCCCCTGATAACACTCCACTGCTTATAATGTTAAGAAGATGATAAGAAATAATAGTCTTTCTCTTTTTCATGTTGGAGTGGAGTCTGAGGGCCGAGGAGCCGACATCCATCACCTGCTATTTATCAGCCGAGGCTCTGCAGCAAAGTTTTATAACTGAGCAGAAAAATAATAAGTGAGCAGCAGAGACAATCAGCACAGAGATGGAAGAGCTGGGTTATGAGATTAAAACTAGTGTGACAGTCTGCTTCAACTCCTCACATCAACGTGGTATCTGTGTCCAGAGAAATACACTGATGGAGAACAGATTAACCTTAGTTTGTAATTTCAGCTCACAGTTTGTTTCCAGAGAGGACTCACTGCAGAGAGCAGGTCTGAGACACACACACACACACACACACACACACACACACATACTGCTGTACTGCTACCTGTAGTATCAGATGTAGTCAGAGTACTACAAGCAGAAGTACTATTACTGTATTTAAAGTATTTGTATGAGGTCTGATGTTTCTGTCAGCAGTCTTCATTTAGTGCGTGTGTGTGCAAACCTCCAGAGACAACGCCATTTACAGGGCGATGTGCGTGTCCATTGTATTTCCATATTTCCTGTCTAATCACAGCAGTTTTTCCTGCCTCCCCTCAGAGTCTGAATCATCAGCACTTCTTTGCTCTGTGTGTGTGTGTGTGTGTGTGTGTGTGTGTGTGTGTGTGTGTGTGTTGTGTTTGTCCATAAAAACAGGCTTTCAGCTCATTTCCATACAAACTAACACTGAAATGTCTTGGTTCAGTCTAATTGCTGCTGCAGCTGCTTCACTGATCTGAACTAAGTCTGAAACAGTCGATTCACAGTAGAAACTGCTTCACTGTCTTTACTGATGATGATGATGATGATGATGATGAATAGATCACTGTCATCAGCTCTGCTCTGTGTTTATAACAGTAACAGTCAGATTAAAGAACCTGACCAATCAGATTTCAGAACCTGACCAATCAGATTAAATAACCTGCTGTACAACAGGTGTGTGAAGGTTTGACTGTTGTAATTGTAATTTCAATTTCCTTGTGTTTCAACCACTTGAGATGCCCCACCTCCTGCTTTCCCACCACGATATCAGGTCCTTTTGTCTTTTAACCATTTGTGAACTGTGATGTCTAGACCTCTTAATTTCCCACCTAGATACAAAACCCTGCAGGATACCCCAAGTGTGAAACATCACCCCGGGGGGGGGGTAGTGGTGCCTGCAGCAGACGGAAAAGGTGCCAAAAGGCAACAAGATCAAAGGCCCTTTTGATAAACTCTTGAGGGGTGTTCCTCAGGCATAAATGTTTAGGTCTCCCCATACTCGGGCTCTTTCTTCATTCTGACCGCTCGTGTGTTGATTGACCTTTTCTTTGCAAAGAAAATAAAAACCTTGCCGGCCAGAAGAAGTCTCTATTTCATTCTTCACCAACAGCAGAGAATTTCCACCACACTGTATAGAGTCAACTTCATTGACAGGTGTGTGATGAGTGAGTGGTTACAGTCACTGTTAGCTCCACCCTCCTCGTTTACTCCACTGAGGAAATCAAACACTCCTCACACACACTCATTATTCAATGTGTGTTTTATTCAAATTCAGCTATTTAACTGATGGAGCTTTTAAGACCACAACCACCTGTGTGTGTGTGTGTGTGTGTGTGTGTGTGTGTGTGTGTGTGTTTGTGTAGAAATGCATTGACATTGTTTTGATCAGATGAAGGACCGGTGGATTTACCTGTGTGACATTTGAGGATAAATCATCAATCACATCATCTATCACCTTATTGATCAGTGTTGATCAACAATTAAAAGTAGAGAGCAGTGAGAAGGCACTGAAGCGAGGGAGACACAGAGAGACAATTTGTGTGTGTGTGGTGGTGGGATTGGGGGGTACAGAGGGTCAAAAATAATGAGAGAGATTAATTTAATAACAAGACCTTTATAACAACCTCATCCAACTCACTGATGACTGCTGAGTGTGTGTGTGTGTGTGTGTGTGTGTGTGTGTTTTCCTCATTAGAGATTTGAAAAATTAGACTGAGCAAACCTGTCGTCTCTCATTCTACCCTTCATTTATTATCACACACACAGAGATTCATGGTGCGTGTGTGTGTGTGTGTGTGTGTTGTATTGTTGTGTGTAATCCGTTTTCTGAGCAGAAAAGGGTCAAAACCAAAACCACAAATTAACTTTCTTCTCATTAATTTAACTAGGATTAGCAGCCAATCACACACACACACACACACACACACATACAGGGAGGGAGAGAGAGAGAGAGAGAGAGGATTTATGTGTGTGAGTTTGGGGTTAATGGTGTTGATGTTCAGTTTTAATTGCTTTCCATTCAGAGAAACTCCTTTAGATAATATCCACCTCTTTCTCTGTGTGAGAGGAGAGGAGGAGAGGAGGAGAGGAGAGAGGAGGAGAGGAGGTTTGGTTTCAAAGTCCCTTTATTGGCCCATTCCAACAAGAATCCTGATCACATCAGACCATTATAATAATTAATAATTAATTCCCCACTCTCCCTCACAGAGCACAAAACTCCTCCAACAGCCAATGTGCAGCTAAAGTCCTGAATATTGTCCATCATCTGAAAGTAAGAGTGTTCCACCCTCAATCGGCCCTTCAGCAGTCCTTCCAGAACTGGCACCACTTCCACGCTGCCAGCACCTTGAACCTGATTCCTGCGAGTTAGCCAAATGGCCAGCTTTGCAGAATCACATAAAAAAGTTCAATATGCAATGTACGTGTCTTGTCCTAGCACAGTATTTTGGACCAAAAATAAACAAAACTTAAGAAAACCCCCCCCCCCAAACCCTGACACAACCTCATTAGAAGCTGAAAAAGTGCTGCCAAGCAAGGACGCTCAACAAAAAGGTGCTATATAGTCTCTACCTGTGAACAAAACGTACACCCCTCCTGCAGCTCTGGATCAAGGTGCGCTCTGCATCTGTTCGTAGCTATTGCCCCTTGTAGAATCCTCCACTGGAGGTCCACTGTCCGTTTTTCAATGGGCAGCTTGTACAGGGACCGCCAGCTGCCTTTCTGGGAAAAGTCTGGACCAAAAAACTCGGCCCACCTCGACTCCCTAATCCCTTCCAGAGAGCACAGTTTCAGGACCATTACGCAGAGGTGGTAAACTGCCAAACTGTCTCCTGAAACTTGTCCAGGTGAGGGGACACGATAGCAGAGAAGGAAAACTGTATTCACAGTCTTCATCCCAGAGACCACACTCAGTCTTGTTCCTGACAAACAGTCTCAGAGAATGTGGCAGAGCAGCACAGACCTCCTCCACCATCCTGTGGTTCAGCCGGATGGAAGTGACGTTGCTGTTGTCTCTCAGAGATGATGCTGACACTTTCAACAGGTGTCCCAGTTTAGTGTAGCCAGCCTGATGTAGGTTGGCTCACAGGCTGGCAGAACGCAAGGTTTCAGTATCAAGAAGATTGTTGAAGAACAGTGGATCCTCAGGTTCGCAGGAGGAAGAGCTGTTTGTTGTAGCCCAGACGACCAGCTCTCCTCAGCAGCAGTTGAGCTGTATCAATCCACCCTGGAACACAGCTGTAGGGCAGTCTCTGTGCAGTCTGGAGCCTAAGGGAGGCAACTTTGGACTGGATGCTAATTAGTCCCTGCCCCCCTTTGGCCACAGGGAGGTAGAGGACCACTGCCTGAACCCAGTGTTTTCCAGACCAGAAAGAGTCCACTAAGGCCCGCTGAATATCCTCCATCAGGCCTGCTGGTGGTGTCATCGCAGTTAGTCTGTGCCAGAAAGTCGAGGCAACCAAATTATTGGCGACCAAAACTCTTCCCCTATACAACAACTGGGATAGCAGCCATTTCCAGTTAGACAACTGCATGCATGCTTTCTCCAGAACTCCCTCTCAGTTCTTCATCTGAAATCCTTCAGTGCCCAAAAAAACCCCAGTACCTTTAAACCCTCCCTCTCCCACTGAAGCCCTCCAGGCAGCCTTGGTGGTGCTCTGTCCTGCTGTCCTAATAACAAAGCACCACTTTTAGCCCAGTTCACCCGTGCAGAAGAGGCTTTCTCATAAAGGGTAATAGCATCCTACAAACACCTAACATCCCCCCCACTGGAAATAAAAACATTAACATCATCTGCATAAGCAGAAACAACAGGAGTGTAAAAGAGCCCTGGCAGAGAGGGACCACTGAGCCTATCCCTCAACCTACATAGTAAAGGTCAATTGCCAGACTGTACAGCTGACCTGACATTGGACAACCCTGCCTGATAAGCACACTGTACAGAAATTGGTCTCCCCAGCCCCACCCCGATCTTCACCAAACATTGTGCATCCCTGTAAAGTAAGCTAACCCACCTCACAAACCCATCACCAAAACCAAAAGCTCTATGTACAGAAAACAAGTGAGTGTGGCCCACCCTATCAAATGCCTTTTCCTGATTGAGGGACACAATGCCAAAGTCAATGTTGCAACACTTAGACAGATAAATGAGGTCACAGATGAGAAAAATGTTGTCCATGATTGTCCTCTCCGGAACACAGTATGTTTAGTTTAAGTGTGTGATTAAGTCCAGGACAGTCTGTATACCGTATAATCTGTGCAAAGTAGCGCTACTGGCCTCCTGTTCTTTAACAAGGCCAAATCTCCTTTTTTTGGCAGCTGAGAGAGCACTGCCCACTGACGAGAAACAGGGAGGGACCTGGTCCTGAAGCATTCTAACAAAACTTGGTATACAGCAATCCAAGCTGCATGCCTTTGCCCCAAAGGGGCTGGCATAGAAGTTAATGGCATGGTTTCTCATCTCGCCTGGATCTGTGGTTACTCTGCCCTCTGGAAGTTTAAGGCAGGTCATCTGCTCCCGTGTGCCACAGATCTCTCCAGGTTGAAGAGAAACGAGCTTGGGCCATCCATGTATTTGAGTTGGTGGAAGCGAGATCTCACCAGAGCTCCCTTCACTCTCTCTTCGAGGAACAAGCTTAAAACCAACCTCTTCTCCTGCAAGAGATGACCTGTGCTGGTATCTGCGGTACTATGTAGATCTTTTTCAATGTTTTTAATACCTCTCTCTAGTTCCTAGAGAGCAGCCTTAACCCTAGCACTAGAATAGGATGTGTACTGCTGGCAAAAAACACAAATTTGTGCCTTCCCAACTTCCCACCACATTTTTAGAGAATTAAAATCAGCCTTCTTAAGTCCCCACTGCTGCCAGAAAAGTGCTAAACCTTGGCAGAAAGCTTTATCTTGCAAGAGTTTATTATTGAAAAACCAGTGGGATTTGGCCCTTTCTCCTTGTGCGAAGATCAGATTTATGCTGATGAAATGGTGATCGGAAAAACTGACTGGCTATATGTTGCTGTTAACTAGCCTTGAACTGAGAGACTGGGAAAATAAGATCCTGTCTAGCCTGGCAACGCTGACCCTGTTATTGCCCATCCTAACCCAAGTGTACTGTTGTGTGTTTGGATGTTTGACTCTCCATGTGTCTATTAACTTGAGGTGTGTGATGGTATTTTGAAGGCTCTGTGATGATTGTAGGTGTGGCTCTTCACTGATCCTATCTACAGTGAAGCCCAAAGTGTAATTAAAATCCCCACCAATGATACATTGATTTTGTGGATAGATCATCAGGTCATCCTTTAGCCAAGTGAAAAAAACCTACTTTCTCTCTCCCTTCATTTGGGGCATATACATTAGCAAAGCAGAAGGAAGAGCCTTCTATCTCTGCTCTCACCAAAAGCAAATGCCCCTTCACTATTCCAGCTGAGGATAGACTTTTTGCACTGACTGAAGTTTTAAATAAAATGGCTACTCCTGCAATAAAATTTATGCCATGGCTAAAGAAGCAGAGCCCATCCCACCATAAGCCCCAGTCTGTCTCATCTGAAGGGACAGTGTGTGTCTCCTGCAGAAACAACACATCAGCCCTTTTCTGTGTGGAAACCTCATTGACTAAAGCCCTTTTCTGTCTGTCTCTCCCTCCATTGATGTTTAGAGACCCTACGGTAAGGCTCTGCATAGAGAAAATGGAGGAAAGAAATGGACAGGCTCAAACAAGAAAGGCACAGTTGAAGAAGGAAATCTCCTTGTGATGATGCATGATCATTTATCTTCTGGATTTTCTAACAGTTTTTGCTAATGCTTCTTTTCTGAGCGTTGTGATGTGCTTTTTTAAATGGAAGCGTTTCCTTTCATTAAGCAAGTTGTGGCCAACCAATCTTTTGAACAGGGAAACAGATTTGATTAATTTGTCAGTGTCCGCAAAGTCATCACTCACTTTAACTGATTTCTTGAATGTTTTGTCCTGAAACTGATTTATTTCTTCCAAAGAGTACAGTCCTGTGTTCCTGCTGTAGTCACTGAGAGAAACAAAGTCTGACTCAGAGTCATCCTCCATCTCATCTCCCCCACAAGAGACCTGACTGTTCAGGAGGCTCTGTTCCTCAGTCACTGTAACTGAAGAACTTGTGGAGGTTTCCTCAACATTTTTACTTGACTTTCAATGGAGTTCAGTACTAACAGACTGGGAGCTGCTAAGACTCTTTATAGCTGCAGCCTCCTGCCATGGATCCTCATTCTCAATCTGTGGGCTGACATCAGCAACAGCAACTGCTGCAGCATTATCGTAACCCAAAGCTACAGCACGCTGATCCACAGTCTCATCAATGTGACCCACGGTGCAGGCTGCTGCACCCACGGACACAGTGCCAGTGCTGCACCCGACGCGGATCCCACACCAGCAGAGCCACTTGCCAAACCATCCATCTACTGTCTATGCGGGCACGCAAAATGTTTATGCCCCACATCTCCGCACTCAAAGCACTTCATGTGTCCTGAGCTGGCATAAACCATGTATGAACCATCTTCATGTTTCACTCACAATGAAACCTCCAGAGTTTGTGTGAGTCCAAAAACATAAAAATCTTTGGTCAAAAATGATCTTTGCACCCCAAACTGACAGTTTTAAACCCGCTGGCAAACTTCCCAAACCGTCTGAGCTCATTCTCTAACACCTCGTTAGGAATGAATGACGGGACCCCGGAAACAGTGACCCGCATGGAGGGAACTGTTAGCGGAGACACCTGAACAAACAAGTGCCTGATGAACATACCACTCGCTATCAGCTGATGTACCAGAGGCTGGTCTCTCAGGAACACAACCACTGCTTTATTCATCCTCGATGCATAAGACAGTTTATCGTGTTCTACCTGGTCACCTACAGCCAACAGAACCTCCTCCATAGTGACTGTACTGCCTGGTGGGACGATTCTCACTCCATGCCAGACGGACAGAGGTGACACCATGCCTCCCGACAAACCCGCTGACAAACCACTGATCTCTTAACAATGCTGGTAGAAAAAGAAAACAAAAGATTTGCTTACCTGATCATGCACGAAAATTGAATGAGAAAAAACAGGTGAAGATCCAAAAAAACAGGAACAGAAAACCATTCAAGAAGCCCGCGCCACTCACACGTCCACCACCACTCACACTCACGCTTACCGGAAATGGAAGGAGAGGAGTGGAGAGTTTTCTTTTCTTTTGCATCATTTTTTACTGTTTTTCGTTTTCATGTCAACTGAGGCTCAGATTCATCTGTGTTAGATCAACCTGAGCTCTGTGTGTGTGTGTTTGTGTGTTTGTGTGTAATTGAGTTTCATGGAGTCTAAATATGATCCATGTCTGTTGTCACAGTGACAAGTGAGCGATTATTGTCCCACCTTTTCTAATATTAGCCTGAACAAACACACAAACACACACACACACACACACACACACACACTGCGGTAGATTCACTTACTGTTATTAATAACTGCAGTTTGATAGACTGGACAGTCTTCTCCTTCTATGCTTCCTTCCTTCCTCATTACCTTCTTTTTCTTGTTCTCTTTTCATCCTTTTTTTATCCACTCTCCTTTGTCTCTTCCCTCCTTCCTTCTTTCCTTCCTTCCTTCCTTCCTTCCTTCCTTCCTCTCCACAGTCAAAGTGTTTTCTCTTAAAAAACAGGTTTGTGGGTCAAAGTCACGCAGTGTGTGTGTGTGTGTGTGATAGACTGGCTCCATAATGTGTTGATTCATAATTCATCTGTCGACATGACAACTAATATTTTATTGAACACACACACACACACAAACACACACATTGTTTTATTAAAAGCAGACAGTGTTTTAGCTTCACCACACTGAACGATCAATTATTCACCTCTGTTTGTGTGTATGTGTGTGTGTTCAGGAAACACTGATGGAACGTTGTCCTGATGTCACTACATCCTGTTAGCATCAAGCTTACAAACCACTCATACTTAACCCACCCACACACACACACACTCACACACTCCCTCTCTGTAAACATTGTGTGACCTCGTTAAGCCTCGTTAGCGCTCTCAGTCGATCAGGTTTGTTTACAGGTAATTAGTTTGTTTTGTCTCTGTGTTTGTCTTGTCTTAGTTTAATCAACAAACATGGCCGCCCCCCTGAGACCCCTCCCACTTTGTGTTTATATGTTTACAGCCACTGGCCGTCATAGCTACACGGCAGTTCAGTGAAGCAACTAGCTGGTTGTTCAGACCAGCATCAGATTGAAGTTTACTGGTGACACTGGTTGAACTAGAGTAGAAACAAGCAGCAGTTGTGTTCTGTCTATGGCACAGGTGAGCACAGGTGAGTACAGAGGAGTGCAGGTGAGTACAGGCTTGTATTGTGTAAATCTCAGTCATCATGGAGCAGAAGAAAAATGACGATGATGATGATGATGATGATGATAAAGAATCAGAAGAAGTGTGCTGACTGACTGAAGCTGATTTGAGTGACAGGTAGAAACATGTGCACTGACCTCTGACTTCAGCTGTCCATCATGTGTTGCCATAGCAGCAGCTGCAGATCAATACCCATTCAATTCAGAGGTGAGAAGGGGTTGATGGGAAAAGCCTCTCCCAACTCAGTTCCTCTTCATCCTGCTCTGAAACGAAGATGACCATGGAGGTCCAAATATCAGAGGAGCTGCTCTCACACAGACAGCTTCACACTGAGAATCCTGACCCTCTGAACTGTCCCTCAAATGCCTCACAGGCTGCTGACCTGCAGCTGTGCTGCCTTCACTGTCCTCAGGAAAAAGTACTTCACACTATGATCAGAGCAAATAGTTTTCCGCTGAACTTGCCCTGACGGATTAAAACATAAATGCACATGATGCAAGCATCATGTGACCTACAGGAAGTGATAACTGGTGGTCATCATCTATTGGATGAAGAAGGCCATGAGATACAGTCAAAAGCTCTAACTGTTGAAACTGTCTAACTGAAGAAGTTTGTCTTGTTAAGGTGAGTCAGGTGAGTCTGAACGATCCAATCAAATCACTAACAAGGAAACAGGTGTGTTAACCAGCTGACACACACACACACACACACAAACACACACACACACACACACACACACACACACACACACACACACACACACACACACACACACACACACACACTTGTCTCTGATGTAAACAGTTTGATTGGATGATTAGACAAGGTGAGACAGGTCACACACACAGAGGCAGAGTGTGTCAATGTGTAGATCAATATCAGGCCAATCAATAGGTCATCTATTGATCAACAGTAATGGAGATGATCAGTCTGAGAGAACAAGCTGCAGCTGAACAGAGAGAGAGAGACTCATTTCTCAGGTCTGATCCAGATTAAAGTGTTTGTTGTCACCATTCTCTCACCCCCAGCCTGGAAACTGAACCTTATCCAAACCTAAACCCTGAAACCAGGTCTGACCCAGCAAACAGACCACAGTGGTCTCATTAGGATAAAATCTGAAAATGCTGAATCTGGAATGAGCTAGCTCAGTTTCAGGAGATCATGTTATTACCTGTATTAATCTGTTATTAGGACTAATGGTGGAGTGTCAGTCTGCATGTAAACTGAATGTCCACAGTGAACAGACAATTTGCTTCTCAATGTTTCCAGTGGACACAGTGACAGAACCATGAGTGAGCCGGAGCTCAGCCAGAGCTCAGCCGGCTCTATGGACATAAGTAGTAAGGTCAGCTGCACCTGAGACTGGTTACTAGACCAGTTCAGTGGTGAGCAGCGTGTCTGAGCTGCAGCTTCATCTCCTGCTGATGATAAACAGTTTCAGAGAGAGAGAGAGGAGGGAGTATGGATGGAGGAGGGGAGCTGCCGCTACCACGGCAACCAGAACTCCCTGTTCTCATCAGGTCCTCAGGGAGACCCCGAGCTATGACTCTGTGTGTGTGTGTTTGCCTGGATACAGAGACAGAATCACATGTTATCCTGAAGAAGAAGACAGCCAGTGATGATTGTGGTCTGAGCGCACACACACACACACACACACACACACACACACACACACACACACACACAAACACACACAGATTTACAGTACATAGTCACTGTAACATCTTCTTAAAGAAACAGTTCGGATTTCCTCTGTTTCTCTCAGAGGTTAAAGGTCAATCGTCCCCCAGCAGGAGGCCAGTGTGTTGCTGGGCAAGCAGCCAGTCAAGTCAATGTAACCATGGCAGCGAAAGATCAAAACACCACACGTGTTCCACAATGCACCTGACCTGCGAACACAGAGAGAGATGAGAACGAAGTCATCTAATGTAAACTGACCTGAAGATGAAAGGAAGAAGAGAGGAGAAGATGGGAGGAGAGGAGAGGAGGAGAGGAAGAGCGGAGGAGAGGAGGAGAGAGGAGAGGAGAGGTCCAGAAGAACAGTTTGTCTACAAGGGTTGAGGATCCAGGTTTCACTCAGGAACAGACACTGACATCAGGATCAGGTCTAAAGACTCCTCACAATCACATGACCAGATCAACCTTTGCCCCCCCGACCCCCTGTGGGCCCCTGCAGGTCCAGAGCAGCCAGAACTGGACTGGTCTCTGTAATAATCTGATTAGACTCAGCTTCATGTGGGAACCAGGTCCAGACCAGGAAGCATTAGCTGTACCACAGGAAGGGGCTCACCTGATGTGTGACCTCACCTGAAACCAAAGACAGCAGTAGATCAGACCTCACTGTTGTGTGTTGTGATGATGAACTTTGTGTGTCTGTTCAGTGTGAAGTCGTCCCTGTCACCTGTGAGTTCACCTGGTGAGAGAGGAAACGCTCGTTGGGAGGAATTTAAATGAGACCAGATCAAAGAGGAGTAATGAGGTTTCAGGTTATCAGACTCATCTTAATCACTTCCTGTTTGTGTCGCTGAGCAAAGTTCATTATGGTTTTTTCTGTTTCTGTCTGAAGCAGAAAAACATTCATCATCATTAAAGAGAAGATATGAACCAGGGAGATCAGAGACCCAGACCAGGACTCACCTCCAAACTACAGGATTTCTAAAATCCTCCTGCTCCTGGACTAATCCGCCTCCAGATTTTAATATGAAGACGACTGAATGACAGTTCTATTCATCAGAGCAGTACGGTGACCCAGAGAGCTCAAAAAACACATCTTCATCAGTCTGAAAACACACAACACAACCAGACAAAGTGTTTCCAGGGACACACAACACTGATGAACCTGGACTCACTTCTTGTTGTGTCTTCTCCCTCCTCAATATTACCTGGTCTGTCACCATTGGTTGGACTCTACTTTTTCTGATGCATTGTGGGATGCTATGAGTGTAATAATTTATCCCAGCTTGGTTCGTCACTCTTTGTGTCCCCTGGAAACACTGCTGTTGTCGTGTATTTGGTTGTGTTGTGAGAATAATTACTTTAACCAGTCAGCATCACCTGAAGAGTCAAGTATGCAAGGAAAATGCTGAGGACACATCTCCAGACCCTGGTGCTGGTCTACAGGACAGAGACCTCCAGCTGTTCTGTCTCTGTTCTTGATAAATGTTTAATGTAACAATAAAATGTAGCTGTTTTAAATTCAGTCGTTCAGATTTTAATTGTAATTTTTTAGTTTGAATTCAGTCTGTCTTTTATTATTATTATTATTATTAACAATAACAATAATAATAATAATAATAACAACAACATGTTTTGTCTCCTGCTTCAGATAAAGAACTGGAGGTCGTTCACCTGTCTGACTCAGGTGTTTGGTTTCCAGGTTACAGAATCAGGCCCATCTGTCGTGTACGTTGTCGTTTGTGCAGCTGACATCACCACGTGTTTGACAAATGGAAGCGGAACCTGGACTGAGTCAGAGCAACCTGCTGACTTTATTCACTGTGAGGAATCGTTACAGTCAAACATCATCAAAACAAGATTCACATTCAAAACAACAAAAACCAAATGAGTGGAGCTGATTGGACACTTCAGCTTTGATTGACAACTCTATAAATGTGTGAAGACGTTAACGTTCACTTTTCTTTTGTTACAAAACAATGGTTTGTTCTCAGCGTGGCACCACCACAGACACATGACGACGACACATTTATAAAGATATAAATACACTATTTATAATCTGTATGATACAAAAGAGTTTCCTCAGTGACGGCATCAAACACAGTGAAATATTCAGCAAAACCACAAAACCCACACAGAAAACAAGGGCCGGGGCTTAAGTGCTCGGGGCAGGGTGTGGGAGTAGTGGGAGGGGCTATGATTAAAAAGACAACTCTGAACAAGAAGACAGACAGTCACAGTAGCCTATCAGGATGCAGGATTAATTTTTACAGCACAAGCATAAAAAAGAACTTAAACACATAGACAGGTGGGGACGGGGTTAAAAGAAGAAGGGGCGGGGCTAGATGGGGATCATTCACTTTTCTCTTTTGCTCGATCTCTTCATCATCAACATCACCACCATCATCTTCATCATCTTTAGTCACAAGGTCAACTGAAACGATTCAAGGCCCAAAATTAACCAGAAACAATGTTGGCTGACAGCAGCAGAGGTTAACCACCTGCACTGATGTCTCAGTGAGGAGAGCCAATCAGGACCAAGTCCACCTGTGTCCACAGCAGGTGGATGATGTTGCATTCAGGTGGTCTGTGACAACTGCTAACAGATGAGGGTTAAAACACTGAGGTCAGAGGTCACAGTGTAGTAAATTACGATAACTCTTATGTGACACAAACACACCATTATCCTTTCCTGTCCTTACTTCTCTGGGGAGGGAGCTTCTTCCTTCTTTGTCTCTTCCCTGCTACTAGGAAACTTAAATGTTCCCTCACTGGAAACCTTCTCCATCCATCCTCCACCAGGTAGGTTCTCCCTTTGTCCTGCTCCCTCAGCTCCTCTCCTCTCTTTTCCTCAGTGATGCTTCGTTCCACCCTGATACCTATGTTCAGGACGGTTTCCCTTTTCTTTCTCATTAACTGAATGCTTCCTCTTCCTCAGCCTTGAACTATGAAGCTTCCTCCTTCCTTCCTCCCTCACTGGAAGTTTCCTACCTTTCTGTCCTTGTTCACAGATCCCTCTTCCCTGCAGCCTAAGGAGGAGTCTTCTTTCTTTGTTTATTCTATCTGATGCAAAGCATGATGGGATGTCCTGCTCTGTTTCTCCTCTTTCACTGAGCGTCACCTGGGGTCAGATACAGGTATTTGCTGAGGTATTTATCACCTAATAGGAAGATGACTTTATCAACTCATCAGCACAGCTGTAACCACGGCAACAGGTTTTCTGGAATCTGGGGCCTTTAATGTTTCCAACCTTCAGACCAGGCTGTTACAGAATTATATCACATGTAGAGGAAGTGATGTCACGTCACAACTGTGACATCACAGTTTTTACACCAACAGACCCCGCCCCCAAAACACAGAGTATAACAGCAGAATAATTACAGAGCTGAAAGCACCTGGAGAAAACCTCTGTACAAAAAGTCCTGTTCTCTTCTTCATCCAATCAGGGACAACTGTTCATTCTTTACTGTGACGGACAGATTAGTACTCCCTCCTGACTGGTCAACTGCTGCCTGAGGCCCCTCCTCCACTGAGGTGATTGGTCCTTGTGGCCAAGGGGTAGGAGAGAGACGGGGAACCAGTGGAGGGTTTCTTACATTGGAGGAACAACGAGGCCGGACATGGCTACAGAGAGAGAAAGAGAGAGAGAAACAGACAGAGAGACAGACAGACAGAGAGAGAGACACAGAGAGACAGACAGAGAGAGAGAGACAGAGAGACAGACAGAGGGAGAGAGAGACAGAGAGACAGACAGAGGAAAAGAGAGACAGAGACAGAGAGACAGACAGAGGGAGAGAGACAGAGACAGAGACAGACAGACAGACAGACAGAGACAGACAGAGACAGACAGAGAGAGAGACAGACAGAGGGAGAGAGACAGGGAGAGAGAGACAGAGAGACAGATAGAGGAGGAGAGAGACAGAGACAGAGAGACAGACAGAGGGAGACAGAGACAGACAGAGAGAGAGACAGAGAGACAGACAGAGGGAGAGAGACAGGGAGAGAGAGACAGAGAGACAGACAGAGGGAGAGAGAGACAGACAGAGAGACAGACAGAGGGAGAGAGAGACAGGGAGACAGAGACAGAGAGACAGACAGAGGGGGAGAGAGACAGACAGACAGACAGAGACAGACAGAGA
>NW_027273876.1:225000-227500 GCF_046630095.1 Trachinotus anak | reverse complement strand
GGATGAAGAACTAAAGTGAGTTTCTGTTTGACGTTTCTCACCTGTACAACAGAACGTCACTGAACTGAGACGGTGAATGTGTAGAGAAGCCGCTCTGACACAACGGATAGAGGAGGAGGAGGAAGAGGAGCATGACTGAGGATGGATGAAGAGATGGCTTAAAGGACAGCAGGAGGAGGGGTGGTGGTTGAGGAGGTGTTGGCATACCTTGCAGCCCGTTGGCATTGTTGGCAGAGCAGTTTGGAGGAGGGGGAGGTGAAGCTGTTGGTCGGACTACGGGAGCGAAGGCGCTCTTCTGTTTGACAGCAGCAGAGAAGGAGAAAACTCCATGAGAGGAGTTACAGTTGGACACCGCCATGGTTGGACTGGAGGGGACAACTGGAAAACAGAGAAAACAGCTCAGAAACCAGTTTACATTTGACCTGAAGAAGTTATGTAGGACTCTGGAACATCCTCTGGAGAGCAGGAACATGGTCTGTAGGTTTCACATTAATAAGATGGTTTTGGTTTTGAGTTTTCTAATGGACGAGGACCAACATGGTTCAGCTTTTAGTGGACTGTATACTCTGTAACCACTAAAAGTACTTGCAGTAGTAGAGTAGTAAAGTACTTGCAGTAGTAGTAGTATTAACAATAGTGTTTACCTTGATACTTACTGCCGTAGGGAGAGTTGGCAGACGACCCGTTGAGGAAACCTGGTGATGTTGCCACGCCAAGGTTTGGCATGCCAGTGTTGCCGTAGCCATTCATGCTGTTGCTCACTGTGTTGCCATAGTTACTCTGTTGGGGGGTGGAGCTTGGGACGTATCCCCGTGGAGACACACTGCTGGTGTTACGACTGTAGCCAACTGGAAAAGGACAACAGTGAGTTTGAATAATATTGCATTGACCTGCTGCTCAGTACCTGTTCTGCCTGGGTACCTGTTAGAACACTAGTCCTGGAGTTCCAGGACTTTCCCAGGTTCTGGTCTAGGTCTGATACTTTTCCCCTGTATATGTTTCCTTGCAACATCATGATGCACCAGATAAATGTCCATCATTACACAGATGACACCCAGCTGTGAAGCCAGGTGAGACTAACAAACTTTAGACTGGTCTGATACTGTACTTCTCTGTGGATTTGACTCTGAGCACTGTGAGGACCACCAGACTGTGAGGATTGTTAGGACCTCCGGACTGTGAGGATTGTGAGGACCTGAGGACTATGAGGACTGTGAGGACCTTGAGGACTGTGAGCACTGTGAGGACCTGAGGACTTGAGGACTGTGAGAACTGTGAGCACCCGAGGACCTGAGGAATATGAGGACTGTGAGGACCTGAGGACTGTGAGGACTTTGAAGACCCGAGGACTGTGAGGACTGTGAGGACTGTGAGGACTGTGAGGACCCAAGGACTGTGATGACTGTGAGGACCTGAGGACTGTGAGGACTGTGAGGACATGAGGACCTGAGGACTGTGAAGACCTGAGGAACTGATGATCTGAGGATCTGAAGACTATGAGGACCTGAGGAATTTGAGGACTGTGAGAACTGTGAGGACCCGAGGACCTGAGGTCTATGAGGACTGTGAGGACCTGAGGACTGTGAGGGCCCGAGGACCTGAGGACCTGAGGACTGTGAGGACCTGAGGACTTTGAGGACTTTGAAGACCTGAGGACCTGAGAACTGTGAGGGCCTGAGGACTGTGAGGACCTGAGGACTTGAGGACTGTGAGTACTGTGAGTACTGTGAGGACCCGAGGACTATGAGGACTGTGAGGACCTGAGGACTGTGAGGACTGTGAGGACTTTGAAGACCCGAGGACATGAGGACTGTGAGGACCCAAGGACTGTGATGACTGTGAGGACCCGAGGACTGTGAGGACTGTGAGGACATGAGGACCTGAAGGCTGTGAAGACCTGAGGAAGTGAGGATCTGAGGACTATGAGGACCCGAGGACTGTGAGGACTGCAAGGACCTGAGGACTGTGATGACTGTGAGGACCCGAGGACTGTGAGGGCCTGAGGACCTGAAGACTGTGAGGACCTGAGGACTGTGAGGGCCTGAGGACTGTGAGGACATGAGGACCTGAGGACTGTGAGGACCTGAGGATGTGAAGATCTGAGGACTATGAGGACCTGAGGACTGTGAGGACAGCAAGGACCAGAGGACTGCAAGTACCTGAGAACTGTGACGACTGTGAAGACCCGAGGACTGTGAGGACTGTGAGGACCTGAGGACTGTGAAGGCCTGAGGACTGTGAGGACCATGTGTCATGTGATGTTGCTCCAACCAAGAGCTCTGCCCTCTTCAGTACCACACCTGCAGTTCTACCTGTGCTGCTTCCTGTGGTTCATACCTTGTGTTGTCTCTGAGACATTGACGGCCAGCTGTCCACTGAAGGAGTTAACTCCCATCATGCCATGGGAGGTGGAGTTGCCTAGTGATGGGATCTGGTTGTGGTTCCTGGGAACGCTGTAGAGAGCCTCAGCGATGTCGGCTGCTCTCTTCAGGATGATCTC
>NW_027273876.1:2500-220000 GCF_046630095.1 Trachinotus anak | reverse complement strand
GTGTGTGTGCGTGCGTGTGTGTGACCTTGTGTTGTTGCATGTTATACAGTGTATTATCAATCTGTCTTTTACTGTCAGGATCTCTATGGATCTTTGATCATTTCCTGATCTGATCCTGATTTGATTATTTCGATTGATCAGGAAATAATCTATACATTGATCTGTACATTGATCTGTTTTTTTCTTTTTCATGTCAGCTCTTAAGATTAATTTACACCTGAACATGCAGCTCTGTTACCCGGTTGTATCAGTGACACTGAGTCTGTTTGTGTCTGTCTGTTAATAACACCTGTGTGTCAGGTGACCTTTAATACCAGCCCTCGCTGACTTCCTCTGAGCTCTTTATCTGATCGGTTAATTGTCTGTGATGAAAGCCACCAGACTGTAACGGTCCAATCAATAAAGTCTGACTGTGCATTGCTGCAGTAACTTCTGAGCTCCCAGCATGCCGTTCAACTGAGATAACATTGTCTGTTAATAAAGATTTGATTGGTTTGTATTGATCTGACATGGCACCAGGAGGTGATCTGCCTCCTCTTTTCAACCTTCATCATCATCATCATCACCTGTTAAACTGTCAATCAACCAAACCTCAGACTCTGGTTCTGGTCTCTGGATCAGATCAGCAGCTGTGGATCATGGGTATTTTTAATTTTTTATTTTGTTGGTATTTATTTCCTGTGGTAATCAGCATTGGTTGACGGATCAGGATCAGGATCAGGATCCATCGTGGACACTATTAAACAGAGCTGCTGTTTTACAGCTGTGTGTGTGTGTGTGTGTGTGTGTGCATGTGTGTGAGGTGAGGAAATAAAAGGCAGGTCAGACAAGAGGCGTTACATTGTTGGAATGATCGATACTGACACCATCTGTCACAGACACAGAACATCACCTGTGTGATGTTACCTCTCTCATCTAAAGACAGCGGTTGTGTTGTGTTGTGTTGTGTGGTGTGGTGTGGTGTGGTGTAGTGTTGTGTTGTGTTGTGTTGTGTGGTGTGGTGTGGTGTGGTGTGGTGTGGTGTGGTGTAGTGTTGTGTTGTGTGGTGTGGTGTGGTGTGGTGTGGTGTGGTGTGGTGTGGTGTGGTGTGGTGTTGTGTTGTATTGATTTCTGTTGTGTTGTGTTGTGTTGATTTCTGTTGTATTGTGTTGTGTTGTGTTAATTTGTGTTGTGTTGGAGGATACGACAGTGTCTGTGTCCATGTGGTCTGAACAGTTTTGTGAACATTACACAAACACACAACAGTGTGATGCTCTAGGAACAGCATATATATATATACATATATGCATATATATATATATATATATATATATATATATTACAAGCTGGAGTTATTGATTTGTGATTGATTGATAGTGATTATTGTCTGAAAATGAAGACATGCTGTGATTGGCTGTGGGGTTATCCAATTAAAACAAGTTGCTGATCATCAGTGTGAGTTTGTGTTACCTGTATATACGAAGCGTCCTGGTGCTCCTTTACAGAACTGTTTGGATTTATACGACAACGTGACCTCAACGACCCCGGGGATGTGACGGGGTGGAGTCTGGACCCGGATGGCGTGAGGGGTGATCAGCTGGAGAGAGAGAGTTGGTCTCAGATGTTGTGCAGAGAATTGATGTCTTTGTTTGTTGGATGTATAAGTTATTGATTAATGATCATGTGCAAGTCACATCTGATTTCACTACTATATTGACGACACCCAACAAACCTCAGTGGACCTCAGTCTGTCTGTGTGTGTGGACCTCAATCTGCCTGTGGACTTCAGTCTGTGTGGACCTCAGTCTGTCTGCTGTCTGTGGACCTCACTCTAACATGTCTAACTGGCTCTGACTCTGAGTCTCAGTTCACTTCTTTACCTGATCTCCTTCACTGATTAAACAGATGTAGAACTGAGTCCTGATGGAGTCCTGAAGGTTTCTATTGACCTGAAGCTGAAACTGATCCACCTCACTGAGAGTCCCTGTGGATAGAACAGTCTGACACAGGAGTGTCACTGTGATGTAATGTGATGTAATGTACCTCGCTCCACACCAGCATTGTACCAAAGACGACCTGCAGGCCATCGAAGAAGTTGTCTCCGATCAGGATGACAGTGGCTCCGCCTGTTGTCCAGCCCTCACTGGGACTGATGGCTTTAATACAGGGAGTGGCTGCTGGACGAGAGACATAGAGGGAGAGAGAGAGAGGAGTAAATAGAAATGTTACTAGGGCCTACTGCAGTTAAATAAAAACCTCATATCTCCGTGACTGGAGAGGGGCAGGTGTGAGGTCACCAGATCAGGTCTGAGTCATCAGCTACACAATGTCTTAGTTGAGAACTTCATATTTAGTAGAAAAATGTAAATGCGTCACTGATCACAGGTCTGTGTCAGTTTGGTTCTGGTTCATGTTGGATTCAACTTGTTTCTGAGTCTGTCTCTTCACTGGTTTGAGAACATCTTGTCAAAGGATTGTTGATGACTTCATCCTTTACAACATCTGTCTCCAGAGGTGGAAACAAACACCAATGTTAACTCTGAAGTTAGCATGTTAACTGGTTTGCTCTGGACCATCTCGTCACTGTCTGGGACTGAGTCATTGTAGAGTCCAGTCTGTCCTGAGGACGTAGCTGCTCAGAGGACGTGTGTTTACAACATGGTGTTGTGTTGTAAACACAACAGACAGAGCAGCTGTTAATGCTTACGTTCGCTATGTATCAATAGCAAAACTTACATTTAGCTCCTTTAAATGAATACATGAAATCCATCACTCCTCCATTGTTGATGTAGTTTTGTTTCTTTTTGCCCCCCACTGGTCATGAGTTGAACTTCATCTTTAACTACAGTGTTAACAGTTGTTCAACAGTTCAAACTGATGTTTCACTTAGACACTAAGTCATTTCAATAACATTAATTTAAACAGAATCTGAGCCTGTGACCCCTCAGATCCATGGTCCAGGCCCACAGGATGGGAACCACTCATCCACACTCCTGCAAAACTACTGAGGCTGAAGGTCACACACACACACACACACAGAACGTGATTTAATTGGATCGTGGCTTTTATCCGCTTTAGCTTAGTTCACTCACACACACACACACACACACACACACACACACTGAATATACACACACTGAACACACACACACACACACACACTGGATATACACACACTGAACACACACACACACACACACACACACACACACATAGACTCCGGTAATGACTCCTTCTCTCGCTTCTTTCAAGTGCAGCTGCAGATTAATTATAAAGTGAAATGAAAGCACATTGTGTGTGTGTGTCTGTACACATGTGCATGTGTGTGTGTGTATGTGTGCGTGTGTGTGTGAAGTTGAGCAGCTAATCTTACCATTTATGATTTAAGTTAAGATTACAGCACCTGACCTTTATTCTATTCTATTTTATTCTATTGTAGAAGTGGGTTGAATGTCAGAAAACCTCTGAAACGTCTTGTCGACTGTCTCCCTCTGATGAAACTGCTGTGTTACTGTGACATTAAAGACTGTTGCTGTGTGTTGACACATTATTGACACCATGTTTCAACAGTTTGATGATCTGCACCAAAACCTCCTGGAGCACAGGTGGCGTCAGAGGCCAGGACTTCATCAGCATGAAGTGGGCTAAAGTGTTGGCCATGAAGTCCCAAATCAAGTCCCTAGTCCAAGTATAGGAGGAGTCAGTCCTGATTCAAGTCTCAGTATAAAACGGGAAAGTCTTGTATCAAGTCTGAACCAGTTACAAGGAAAATATGGTGAAGTTCCAAGTGAAGACCAAGACCTTAACTTTGTGTTTAAGTAGTGTACCTGGATATAATCTTGGTCTTGGATGGTGATAATCTCTGATGGTGATAATATCTGACAGATATAATCTGAGGAAATATCTGTCTGTAGTGAGACGGACTCTGTTGTCAGGAACATGAAGATTTAATTTGTGACTTTGGCCTAGACATAAAAAAAAATCTTTGACAATTGAAGTCAGACTTTGGTCAAAGTATTGTTCAGATGTTCAGGTTGAGCTGAGTCTATGGAGGACGACGACACAAAACGAGACGAGACACATCTGTGAACAGTAACTTCTCACTTCCACAGTAAGCTTTAAACTGGAGTTACTGGTTCCAGATTCACTTTAATGTCTGTGGAGGAAAAACAGTAAGAGAGAAGAAGCAGAGAGGAACAGTGAAATGAGGGAGAGGGTTCAAACCCACGGGACTCTCCTGAGGTCTGATCAGGAGGGGTGGTTTCCATGGTTACCATCTTTAATTAGGAGGGCAATTAAAGAGGTTGAACGGCCTGTAAAAAGACACACACACACACACACACACACACACACTGTCCTCTCTAGGGACAGTGAGGCGTCTGGTATTTCTACCCATAAGCCACTGGGGTGATTTTCGTCAAAGACCAAATTACACCCCTCTCCCTCTCTGAGTCTCTGGATGTTCAGGATCTCTGGTCCAGGTCTTTTAGACTCAGTCAGACCAGCATGTTTCACAGCTGCTTTCAGACCAGAGTTCACGTTTGGTGAACATCCACATCAGCACCCATCTCCACAGCTGAACGTGAGAACTGGAGGAGAAACGATCAGTGTAATAAAACTGCTGCAGTTTAAACTCCGCTGCAGGGTCTGCAATCAGCTGACTGACCTGTCAAATTAAATTTTTTACAGTATCTACAGTCTCAGCTCTGTGATGGTCTGTTCACTTCCTACACTCGTTTCCACGTCGTCGCTACGTCATCTCTATGTCGTCTCTATGTCGTCTGTACAGGATCTCTACGTTGACCCTACATCATCTGTATGTCATCTCTATGTTGTCTCTACATTGTCTGCACGTCATCTGTATGTCATCTCTACGTTGACCCTACATCATCTGTACGTCATCTCAACGTCATCTCTACGTTGTCTATACGTCGTCTCTATGTCGTCTGTACATCATCTCTACATCGTCTGTATGTCATGTCTACGTTGTCTCTACATCATCTCTACGTCGTCTCTATGTTGTCTCTATGTCATCTCTACATCATCTGTGTGTCATCTCTACGTTGTCTCTACGTCGTCTCTACATTGTCTGTACATTGTCTCTATGTCATCTCTATGTCAGGTGTTTGAACTGTGGAGTTTGTTCAACGTGCTGCTGCCTTTCAAGTGTGAAAACAACTGAGTTTGTGAGCTATAGAGACATTCTTAAAAGGCTTTTAATGTGAAAGGGATGTAAGAGGTGAGTTGTTCTCATCGACAGCAGTAACATGTTAAGATTACAGGTATTCATCATCTACACAGGTGAGCTGTGGTGCCCCTCAGGTGTTTGCATTTGGTTTAGAGATTTATCACAGCGCCATCCAATGGTCATCAGAGTCCCTGCAGTTGATTGGTTCAGACAGATGAAATGATTAGACCACATACCTTCAGACGGGTCCAGTCTCCGCGCTCGGCGGCCATGTTTGGAGTTGTTGTGTACGAACATGTTGTCGGACACGGCAAGAACATGACCGTCCACGTTTACTGTCGTAGACACCACCACCTGCACACAGAAAACTTTATTTATAACCTACAGGAAAACAATGTTGTGCCCCTTCATGTTGCCATAGAAACTGCTTTTAAAACCAAAACTATTTTTAGAGCATGCATCATATGATGTAGGTTAAAGGTTACTTCATTGTCAGGACTAAATTTCATCACAATCTAACTTTAACACTAAAATCTGCTTTTCTACAAAAAATGTCCTGATGACATGGATCAATTTTAATACACACACACACACACACACACACACACACACACACACATATATATATATATATATATATATATATACACACACACACACACACATATATATATATATATGTGTGTGTGTGTGTGTGTGTGTGTACTATAAATACGTAAATTGTGTGTTTTTAATTGTGTTTTTAACTTGGAAAAATTAAGCAACCATAAATGAGTCTCAGTGCTGCCACCCAGTGTTAAAAACTTTAACTTTGCTGTTTTCTCTGGTACTGCCCCCTCTGTGATGTCACAGCCTCAATGTGACAGCCACTCAGCTGTGGTCATTCATCATCTGTGGCTGGTTGCCGTGGTGAGGTTGTTGTCGTTGATCCATGGCGACAGAACAGAAGGTCACACAGAGAGCGAGTGGAGGTGTCCTCTGTCGCCACGGTGACTAACCAGCACATCCTTCACCCTGCTGCCGCCACGACAACTGGTGATGAGTCCAGAGGCTTCACCTGACTTCACCTGTCTCACTCATCTGATCTGACTCTCTCTCTCCACATTGTCTCTGTAGCTCGCTCACCCCATCTCCCTCCTCCTCCTCTGCTGGTTTAACTGGACTGAACATCCTGTCAGCTCGCCCAGCACAGCGTGGAGAGGAGGGGGTGTTACTGTGTGTGTGTGTGTGTGTGTGTGTGTGTGACAGCAGACACATGGAGTCTCTGAGACAAAGAGGAGGGTTTCCTCCAAATGTCTCTTCTGTTTTTATCCAGGTGAGCAGCAACGTTGAAATAGCTCCTCTCTCCTCTCCTCTCCTCTCCTCTTCTCCTCTCTCCTCTCTCCCCCTCTCTCCTTCTCTCCTCTCTTCCTCTCCTTTCAGATGAGTCAGAAATGTCAGCTACAGCTAACAACTTTTTATAAAGTTATATAACTCTACATCTGTTATTATTAGTATTATTATTATTAATAATATTATACAGTTAGTAATTTTCATGTAATTAGTGCCACTTGAACATAAAACAGGAAATGACAGACAGACAGGTGAATAGACAGGTCCCTGTTGACCTCTCATATTATATCTGCAAAGCAATAAGCCTCAGGCCGCCCTGCTGCAATGCATTATGGGTACAGCAGGTCCTCCAAAGCCATGTCCTGCCCTTTAGGGAAATGAATTCATCTGTGTGTGTGTGTGTGTGTGTGTGTGTGTGTGTGTGTGTGTGTGTGTGTGTGTGTGTTACCTGAAACCTCCTCATGTCTCGTGGGTTTCCAGCGTTTTTCAGACAGTTCTGGTTACACTTAAGGAAGAACTTCAAGAAGAACCTGCAGATACAGACACACACTCATTAATAAGGTTGATTACAGATAATCATGTTATATTAACTGACTATTAACCAGATACTTGTGTTACAACAAATCACAAATGACAGAATAAATGTGACAGTTACAGAAGATGATAATAATGATAAAAGAAACAAACAGAGTAGAACTGACGAGAGTAGTTTGATATTGTTCCTCACTGTGGTAAAAGTGGTTCTTCAGGGTTCTATTATCAATGTTCCACACAGGCCTTGGCTCTAGTATTTCATTTAGATCTAGATCACAGATTTCTGTGTGTTATGGTCAGAGGTTCCTCAGGGTTCTATTCTGGGTCTGTTTCTGTTGTTCCATTAAAACAAACTGTTGAAATAATGGTGACGTTCGTCTATATGCAGATGATACAACATTCTACAGAGGAGAGACAAACAGTTCCTCTGAGTGTTCTCCAACATAAATTCTGGTGAACATCAGAGGAAGTAAGACGTGCTAGTCCACAAGATTTCAGAGAGAAGATAAAAATCACCACATCCCAGCACAAGACAACACCGTGATGAGTCTGACCCAGACATTCAGATTAATCTAGATCCATTTATTAGCTTATCTGGAGCTTTCCAATGTTCACAGGATCTTCCTCAGCAGATAGATTTCCAGTGTTATTGTAACTGTAGGTTGTTGTTAGGATGAAATATTTACACACACCCATACTGAGGATGTGGCTGCTGTACTTTGGGTTAACATGTATTACACTGGGTAAACAGAGGACACTCTGGTCTCTCTGTCATTCTGTCAGCTGTAACCCTGAACACTCTCTCTCTCCTGTCATCCTCTCCCAGGAGAGATGGAGGGATGAAGGAGAGAAGACAAAGAGCAGAGACTGCAGCTGCATCCAGATATCAAACCTATACACAAACATTTATCTTGCTTTGTTTGGACAAATGTGTTCGTCAGTGTCTGTGCTTATTTTTTTATTAACTGTGGTTTATGGTTATATGGTTATATTGTTGTGATCCCCCCCCCCCCCCCCCCCGAACCATACAGCATCTCCAGAACCACAGCATCACAGTGGTTTCCATGGTAACAGGGTGTAAACATACAAACAGAAGGACAAAAAAGCTAGAACTCCCTCTCAGACAATGCTTTTGGTCTCTGAGGGTCTGCAGTATTGATTACCCAGCATTCCTTGCTGCTTCTCTTTAATGAGCTTACAGAAGGACAGAGTGCTGACACCAACACCCACACACACACACACACACACAGTCTCTCTGAACACTGATTCAATATGTCTGATAATAATACTGTGCATCCATAATCAATAATCAATACAGGAGCCACTTATAAGACCAAGGTAACAGAGATGTGGCAGGATGCAGCACACCTGTCCAGGTGAACCCTACCTCTGGGCCAGAACAGGCTCAGGTGCTCTCGGTCTCACTTAGACCCCCATATAAAGTGGCTGAGACCGGAGCTGGAGACTGGTCCGTTTTATTTCAACAGTTCAGTCAGAGTCTGTTGTCCTGACAACACGACTTTCTGTAACTGTTTACCACATATGCAGGCTTCAGTGACAGACACTGTCTAGAAATGTAGGATCCTGCATTGTTGTTAAAGTTGGGAGAGCTCCAGCTGTGCTGCTGTCTGGGAACCAATAAACTCCAAACATGTTGGTAGTTTCATGACCAGAACCAGGACCAGGACTGCCACATCCACCTGAAACACCGAGGCTACAGGTGAAGAGATGAGACACTGTAGAGACTCCTGTTTGTCCCAGAATCAGGTGTCATGGACTAATCATCGTTATGATGATACACACCTGTCACACCTGTACCTGCCTTCAGATCCTGTTGTTGTAAACTCATCCTGCTGATGTTTGTATGCAGAAAAGCTCAGTCTGTCAGCTTGACCTCTGACCCCGATCAGCTGCTCACCCACACAGAGAGTCTTCACCGTGGTAACCATCTAGCATCAGCAGTCTCAGCTGATTGTCTGCTTATCTTCAGACATGGACTCAACTTATCTACACTCCTCCTCTTCACCTACTCCTCCTCTTCCTCTTCACCTCCTCTTCACCGTCTCCTCCTCCTCCTCCTCTTCCTCTTCACCTCCTCCTCCTCTTCACCTCCTCCTCCTCTTCCTCTTCACCTCTTCCTCTTCACCAATGCCTCTTCCTCTGAATGAGAGAGAGCGAGTGATCGAGGTCGTAAATCTACACGCAGGACAGATTAAGCTTTCAATTTGTTATATGATAAGAAGGGAAGACCCGACACACACAGACATACAGACACACATACACACAGACACACACACACACACACACACTGTTACTGCTCATATTTACGAGCAGGAAATTAGGACGCACAGCAAATTTATCTCCAGGAAGAATAGAAGTCACACACACACACACAGAGTCAGAACACGCACACACACACACACACACACACACACTGTGTTGGAGTTAATATGCTCTATGAGGTAGAAAATGTAGTCACAGTGTGAGGAGGAATTATACTGATGGTAATGTAATACCAAAGTGTGTGTGTGTGTGTGTGTGTGTGTGTGTGTGTGTGTGTGTTTCTGTGTGAGAGAGGGAGAGATTTACGTGCTGTTGGCAGCTCTGCCTGTTAATCTGATGCGAGTCATTTCCACTGCTTTCTCTCTCTCTCTCTCTCTCTCTCTCTCTCTCTGTCTCTCTCTCCGTCGACCCCCCCGAAGTCATCATGACAACAGAAAAAACTTCAACTCCCATGACCTCTGAGTTTCATGGAGGGAGCTGGACCAGTTTGACCTTTGACCTCTCATCTGAAAGGCTCCTTCAGGTCCAGCTGGTTCGTGGAGTCCCAGGTGTTTAACTTCCTGTGTCCTGTAGTGTCACCTGAGTCCACCTCTTCACACCACAGTCCTCTCTTGATCAACATGTGGACACTGCTGTCCTCAGGAATCCCCGGTCCTCTATGTGTAGGGGGACTGCTGAGTCCTGAACTGGGCTGATCAGACACAGCATGAAGCTGATGACAGAGCGAAGACATCACTGCTGCCGTACTGATGTCACATGGTCACAGACGCACACACACATACCTCTCCCCATATGATGTTAAGAATAACATAAAAAACTAAAGGAAACTTTATTTAATATGTAAATGAACACAACATTTGAATAAATTTGAATACAAATTAGAGCTATCAGAGATGATTAATGACAACTGTCAATTAGCCGCAGGTAGTTAATTGATTAGCGAGCTGATGGAGAAGGAGAAACTAAACTAAAGAGAGGAGGAGGAGGAGGAGCTGTCAATCACAAACATCAGTCCAATCGATTCAGTGATCAATGAATAAAGACCAGGAACCTGCTGTCTCACACACACACACACACACACACACACATACACACACTGAGTCCAGCATCTCTGTTTGAAAATGAATCATGAGAAAAACCTGAACAGCTCTCAGTCTGTCCAGCTCCATTACTGTTCTGTGTTCACAGCTGGCTGAGCTGCATGTATAATTCATACAACACAGACACACACACACACACACACACACACACACACACACACACACACACACACACACACACAGCGTTCATTGGTTCATGATTAGCGTGATGAATCCGTTCGTCTCGACCTCCGACCTCTGCTGTAATTGGAGACTAGAGAAGCTGTCAGGCAGCAGTGTGTCCTCAATACACTCCTGTCCGAGTTCTTAGCATGTTCTCTCTTAGCATGTTCTAACTTAGCGTGTTCTTGGTGTGCCCGGATCATGTTCTTAGTGAGTTCATTTTGTCATGTTTTGTATGTTGGTTGGTAACACTCAGCTTCAGACAAGTGTTATACATTCTCATTGTGTGTGTGTGTGTGTGTCTGTGTGTGTTTGTGTGTGTGTGTTTGTGTGTTTGTGTGTGTGTGATCATGTCTTCTTTGTCTTGTACACTTTTGTGTTGTGTTCTTTTGTTTTAAGAGACTGAACTGTCCTTCAAATACAACTACACATGACAGGACAGCTGTGTGTGTGTGTGTGTGTGTGTGTGTGTGTGTGTGTGTGTTCAGATGTGTTTGGGCCTGTCGCTCTAATTAACGCCAAATGCTGGACAGGTTTCCTGCTAATTAACATCCACGGCTGGTTTGAACATGGAGCTAATTAACAGCTATTATGACTCTCTCTCTCTCTCTCTCTCTCTCTCTCTCTCTCTCACACACACACACACACAGATTGCCTTTTTATAGCCATGGACAAAATTTGTGATTTTGCATACTTATGATAAGTCAGTGTCTGTGTGTGTGTGTGCGTCTGTGTCAGGTGGCATCACAGGCTGAAGAACAGACCACCAGCTGTTACAGTGGGCACACACACACGCAGATATCAGGTCAAGGAGATAAAATGCCGTCCAGATGTGACACAGCTGGTTTCAGATCTGGTGTAAACTCGATATCACTAAATTCATCAGACTGTTACCAGAAAGCTCTTCTCTCTGATTGGCTGGCAGCAGCCATCGGCTGACTGATGGATCCACACGTCTCTTCACTAGAGCACTGCCAACCAGTCATGAAGCTCATCAACACCACAGAGAGCTCATCAGGTTTTACAGTCAGACCAGAATCCTATCAGTGAAGCACCTCAACCTGAAGAACCTCAACCTGAAGAACCTAAACCCGAGACTGTTCCTGATTCAGGTTAAAAATCAAGGTGAACTGAAGCCTCCTGGATCAGAGGTGAAACTATTTTCCTCAACTCACCTGTCCTTAGAGAACCATGACCTGGATGACTGAGAACCTGCACAGATGTCTAAGCTCAGTCCCCTTCAGGAAGTCCAGAGTGGACTCTGAAAGTTCTGCTTCAGGTGCAGTCCTGGAGCATCTGAGCTGCCAGCTCACCTAAGGAACCTGCAGTCTGGTTTCCTTCAGTGGGTGGATCCCCAACCTGAGCTGGCTGGTCCCTGACAGGTCGGGCTGGGTTTGGATGTTCAGTTACAAGGTGCCCATATATGTGTGATCAGGGAAAACAGGCTGTGACCATAGTAACAACAACTGTGTACAACTGTGTGACGGCGAAACACGGACTACACAACTGCATCAGGTTCAAACAGAAATACGAGACTAGTCCTCTGGACCAGGACCAGATCTCACAACTGTCCAGATGAACAAGAACAGTGACTGCAGGTCACTGATGGATGTGGTCTGGATAGTACCTCAGGCTCGGACCAGAATCCTGTTGTATTTTAGGGAAACTGATCAGAACAGAACAAATAAAAACTAAAGGTGTATGAATTTAAAATCACATGACTACAGGCACATCACAGTCCACTGCACATTCATCAGGTCAAAGGTCAACATGGTCTCTGTGTCAGACTATGTCTCTGTACAGTCTCTACCACAAAAACCTGAACTAGATGAAAAACACTTCAGAAATATTCTGATTCCTCCTCCTACGGCAGACAGACAGGGTCAAACAGAACGACAGAAACGACAGGAATATTCAGACTCTGACATTTTCTCTGCTAAACAACTTAATGTCAGCTGTCAATCACTGCTGCTCTCACTCTCACTCACACACACACACACACACACACACACACACACACATGGTTTTCCAGGCCTGGAGAGCCTTGTGCTGGGTTTCCAGACTCTGATTTAGAGAGGAGGAGGAGGAGGAGGAGATAATTAAATTAGATAATGAGGAGTCCATCATCTCTCTCCTCACAGCAAATGAAAACAGACAATTCATCCTCCTCTTCTCTGCTTCTTCATCATAGTGAGGAGGAGGAGGAGGTTATTAAGAGTCTGATTCACTCACACACACACACACACACACACACACACACACACCACCCTATTGCCACAAACACTCACTACAGCACCAAATGTGATTAATCCGCTGCTGAAAATAGTCCTCATCAGATGCAGTGTTCAGAGCTGTAGATCGTCTCGTTAGTTAACTGCATCGTTATGTTTTCTACTTTTATTTAAATGAGGAAAAAACCTCAGTAAAAACAACTAACTAAACTCTGTCTTAACCAACTAACTAACTAACTAACTAACTAACTAACTAACTAACTAACTAACTAACTAACTCAACTCAACTCAACTCAACTCTGTCCTATTTAACTAACTAACTAAGTAAACTAACTACCTATACTGAAGCCCACAGTAAAGACAGGCTGCTGTGTCATTTATTTTTCAATAGAATCTGTTTCAGGCTTCAGCTGGTTGGAGAAGAATCAGGTCTGGAAACAGGAAGTGAAACATAAATTCACATGGTCCTTTAAAAGTGACACTGTTTTCCTCCAGGTGATGAGTTAGTTTCACCTGTCAATCACCTGTCAATCACCTTCAATCATCTGTCTGGAATCAAAGTGTGAGTGTGACACACGCTGCTCCTGTCTGAGGACCAATCAGATATCAGGAGGCAAAAGTTTGGTTTTTATTCCAGGTGATTCTCTTTCTCAAGTCCTCCATGTTCTCGTTAAGACAGGTTCTCATTAAGTCTTGTCTTGTTAAGACTTGGTGACAGAACCAGGATCAGAACGTGAAGAGAAAATTTAAAATGTCAGAGTTTAATTTGCTGCAGCGGAGAAGACACAGTGATGTAACTGTTTAAAGAGACTTAGGCAATCTTGTCTCTGGCAACATCAGCAACTTCTCTGGTGAGGAGGAACAACAGCAACATGGACTGCAACCAGGCTGACCAACTCAGAGAAACATGTTGACCAACACAGAAGCAAGATGTTGACCAACCAAGAGAACCATGGTGATTAAGAGAAACATGTTGACCAACACAGCAGCAAGATGTTGACCAACACAGAGAAACATGTTGACCAACACAGAGAATTACGTTGACCAACACAGAAGCAACATGTTGACCAACTAAGAGGAACATGTTGACCAACACAGAACTTTGTCTCTCAGCTATCTGTTCTCTAGTTTTTCAAGCAACCAGAAGTTGCAGGGAGACTAAGGTAACAGCAATGAGCAATAAGACTGAGCAACTGAAGGTAAAGTCAATGACATCAGAGGAGGGTAAACAGTTGACAGACGTGGTCGCCGTGACAACTGCTCAGTGTTTCTCTTTAAGCCAAACAGCTCGTTAACAGACGTCTCGTTAAGAGCTTGTTAACAGAAACAACAACAAATAACAAAACAAAACAAAACACACACACACACACACACACAGCTGCCAATCAAGTGTGTGTGTGTGTGTGTGTGTGTGTATGTGAGAAAGAGAAGGAGAGCAAGTGAGAGAGAGAGACCTTTGTGGTTAATTACTCCATCTGATGCAATGTAAAGCTGTTTCCTGAAATACCATCTGTGTGTGTGTGTGTGTGCGGTTGTGTGTGTGTATGTGTGTGTATAAGGAGTAGCCATTAAAACACGTTTCTTATTTTAAATTGTTAATCAATAGTGATGCGTCGCTACTGGCAATGCTTACTGACAATCAATACTCTCTCACCCACACACCACACACACACACACACACACACACACACACACACAGCAGGAAACACCTGTTAAATACCAATTAGAGGGAGGAGATTTACTTCATGTCTCCTTCATCCTTCCTTTTTTTCCTCCATCTGTCACTCATCCCTCCTTCAGGTGAAGAGGAGGACAGAAGAGGAGAGAGGAGGAGAAGGAGAGAGGAGGATCAGTCAGTGGTGTTAAGGAGGAGGAGAGCTTTGGTTGTAAAGTCAGAGTATGTCTCCTCTATCAGAGCGTCTGATGTCTAATGATGAAGAAGACGATCAATACATCACCTCTAACAGCTCAGACTGTCAGGATAACACACACACACACACACACACACACACACCTCTGTACCTCAGACATGGGGGGGGGTTTACTACCACAGGTCTCTGGTCTTCCAGATGAGGGGATGGGTGGAGTCGGGACATGAGGGCCCCCTGATGGAAACAGCCCACACAGGTACGCTCGTCTCCTAATTATCTAGACGTCATCAGTCCAGTTCACAGAGATATGATCATTATGATCAATACTGTACACATTATCACCACTTTCTGATCAATTCACTGACTGATCAGTTATTAGTAATATATTCACTATAAACCAGACGACAAGTGTCCACTTTATTAGGAACCCCTGTTCAGTTTGTAAGGTGGACTTCCTCATGTCTCTGAGCTGTTTACTGGTTTGATGATTGAACATCATAACCTTCATGCTGATGTCACCGGTGATGTCACAGAGCTGCTGCACTGGATTTAATCAGATCTCACACAGGTGTAAATACATAGCTAATGAGGATGTGACTTGTTTGTTACACGACCATCAGACCATGATCATGTGAAACCATCCTCCTCTTGTTTTGTTGGTGAAATAATTTCATCTTTAATTAAAAGTGTTTTCTCAGCGACCTGCTGCGTTCGTGTTCCAGTTTCCTATCAGCTCTGTTCTCTGTGTTTCAGCAGCAGATGGTGTGTTCAGGGTCACACTCTTCACTCCATGACCGTTTCCCAGGAAGAAAAAAATATTCAGCTACACTTCATCTCTCCATTGACTCCCATGCATTCATACATTTAACATTTAGCCAGCCGGGGGCCTCTGGGGGCCCCAAACATTATTCTGCTGTCAGTCACCCTGAAACACGGCCAGTAATGAGATTCCATCCAAAACCAACCTGCAGCATGAGAGGGAAATCACACCTACACTGCTACATGATTGACAGCACGTCGTCCTCCCATAATCCCTCGCTGCAGACACCAGAGACCCTCACAGACAGGAGATTGTACCCCCTCCCAAAAAAAATTCTCACATCTGGTATTCAGAGCGAGAGCGTAAAAAGATGAGAGCTGGTCCCATCACCATCATCATCATCAGCAGACAGAGACGAAGAGACAAATCAAATCTCAGCTGAGACGAGTTTCTGAGGACGCAGCGAGTTTAAAGACGTTAAACTGACTGAAGATCAGTGGCTCCCAGCGTTCTCACAGTTGGCGCTCAGACAGGAGATCGTTCCATCATCACTGACCCTCAGAGGCTTCACAACAAAGAGCCTGAAACATGAGACCAGTGAGGTTCAACCTGTGGGATGAGACCCCTCAGGAGGCCTCAGGGAGGCCTGCTCTGGACTGTAAACCATGATTGTGTTTTCTCTTTAAACCTGTTTCACTGACATTTCAGGAGGAGCTGCAGGAAGACCAAGACCAGTATCAGAGTCTGAAACCAGAGGCAAACATCTGGAGGCAGAGAGAAACAGAATGTAACTGTTCTCAAAGTTATTCACCACAAAATCTAAACGTGATTCACCATAAAATCTAAACATTACTCTGATGAAATAGTTTTTCATCAGAGTAAATCTGAAAGGAAGAAAGTAAGAAATTAACGTTCTGAAGCTGACACCCCCAAACATCACCTGGGTTTTGAAAGTCTTCAAACTAACAGACACCAGTATCTCCTGCACACAGCTCCAGTCACCTGGTCTCTGACTGAACGCAGCCATGTTATTTCATGGGAACATTTAATTTCAACAGCAGAATGTTCTTAAGGAACAAATCTGCAGAACCTTCCTGACAGAACCTTCAGTCTGAATGAGAAGGATTCTGATCTTTCATTTGACTTTGGGAAAAACAAGTTGCTGACCAGACAACCCATCACACACAACTCAGAGGCACAAACGACTTGGTGGAGGTGAGAGAAAGATTATGGTCAGGGTTCAAAGAAAACAGCACTGACTGTTGCTTGGAGATGAGATGTGAACTCTGGACTCAGGACCTGTACAAGAGACACTAGAAGAAACGCTGACGTGAAACTTGATCCAACAGAAATCCTGTTTCTCTACAAAGCTCATTAGTGGAACACAAAGACAAACGAGGAAGACCATGTGACATGATGGAAAGCTACAGAACTTCTATAAAGTGAAGCTTGTGTTTTTTCCAAGGTCAAGAACGGAACAGAGAAATCTATATTTTAAATGCAAATTCAAAAGGATGAACATGAAACAATGTAGCAGTGGAGTATTTTAGCCTTTTATTCATTTGGTTACAGTGCTGTTTATCTGAATTTAAATCATAATTATCTGAATTTAAATCATAATTATCTGAATTTAAATCCGATGTATTTTTCTTTAAATTATGACTCTGGGTAAAGACGAGCTGAGCGGCAGCAGCTGTAGATGTGAAACACTGGTTCTGTAGCGACTTTAAATAAAAGTGGTCTGAGTGTTTGTGCTCTCAGCAGCAGAGTCTGACCCTGACATGTTTCCTGTTCACTGGACACCGCAGAAAACACAGGAGACCTTCCCATCATGCATTTCAGCAGGCAGAGGGAGAAAAAAGGGCTGCTGTAATATCACCACTTCTCTTTTCAAAAAAGCTGCTGCAGTCACATCCATCCATTTATACCTCCATACCTCCATCACTTCATCCATCCATATTCCTTCCTTTTACTCCCCCTCCTCCCTCCTCTCACTGCCTCAGAGAAGAGAGCGAGAGAGGGAAAAAGGGGGGAGGGAGGAATGAGATTAATACTCAGGGGGAGGACAAAAGGAGAGGAGGAGGAGGGTTGAAGAGAAGAGGAGGGGGAGGTGAAAAGAGGAGAGGAAAGCGTATGATTCCTCATGGGAGAAAAGAGAGGGGGAGTAGGGGAGGAGCAGCAGGGAGGAGGGAGAAAAAATAAAAGACAAAAAGAGGAGGAGGTGGAAGGGGAGGGGGGGGGGGGTACAGCCTCACTCGGACCAGATCAGCCCAGTGTCTCCAGGAATGATGCTGTGAGACTGAGGGTTCAGGATTAACAGAGTCTTTATGCAGAGGTCTGACATCCATCCAGGAGACTGTTCACCAGCCTCCATCAGACACACAGTCACACACTGACCCACACCTCACATTTGTAATCATGTTTGGACTGACACTGATCACACCAGCCAGTCAAAACCTTCCTCTATGAGACAGATCTGTCCCTTTTCAAACCCCCAACCCCCAATGTTCATCCTGTCTGAAATAAAACTATACTGTACTATACCTTAATGTGACAGAGACAGAGTCAGAGTCAGAGACAGAGTCAGAGTCAGAGACAGAGACAGAGTCAGAGACAGAGAGAGAGACAGAGTCAGAGACAGAGACAGAGAGAGAGTCAGAGACAGAGACAGAGACAGAGACAGAGAGAGAGTCAGAGTCAGAGTCAAAGAGAGAGTGAGAATCAGAGACAGAGACAGAGAGAGAGTCAGAGTCAGAGTCAGAGACAGAGACAGAGAGAGAGTCAGAGACAGAGTCAGAGTCAGAGAGAGAGTCAGAGACAGAGAGAGAGTCAGAGTCGGAGTCAGAGTCAGAGACAGAGACAGAGACAGAGTCAGAGACAGAGAGAGTCAGAGTCAGAGTCAGAGACAGAGAGAGAGTCAGAGTCAGAGTCAGAGACAGAGACAGAGAGAGAGTCAGAGACAGAGTCAGAGAGAGAGTCAGAGAGAGAGTCAGAGACAGAGAGAGTCAGAGTCAGAGTCAGAGACAGAGAGAGAGTCAGAGTCAGAGACAGAGACAGAGACAGAGTCAGAGACAGAGTCAGAGTCAAAGAGAGAGAGTCAGAGTCAGAGACAGAGACAGAGAGAGAGTCAGAATCAGAATCAGAATCAGAATCAGAATCAGAATCAGAATCACAATCAGAGACAGAGACAGAGACAGAGTCAGAGACAGTCAGAGACAGAGACAGAGAGAGAGCCAGAGTCAGAGAGAGAGTCAGAGACAGAGACAGAGAGAGAGTCAGAGTCAAAGAGAGAGTCAGAGACAGAGTCAGAGTCAGAGACAGAGAGAGAGACAGAGAGAGAGTCAGACAGAGAGAGAGGCCGAGTCATAGTCAGAGACAGAGAGAGAGTCATACAGAGAGAGAGTCAGAGTCAGAGTCAGAGACAGAGACAGTCAGAGACAGAGACAGAGAGAGAGTCAGAGTCAGAATCAGAGTCAGAGTCAAAGAGAGAGTCAGAGTCAGAGACAGAGTCAGAGAGAGAGTCAGAGACAGACAGAGACAGAGTCAGAGACAGAGTCAGAGTCAAAGAGAGAGTCAGAGTCAGAGACAGAGTCAGAGTCAAAGAGAGAGTCAGAGACAGAGAGAGAGTCAGAGACAGAGACAGAGACAGAGACAGAGAGAGAGTCAGAGACAGAGAGAACGTCAGAGTCAGAGTCAAAGAGAGAGTGAGAGTCAGAGACAGAGAGAGTCAGAGTTGGTATCAGAGTCAGAGACAGAGACAGAGACAGAGAGAAAGTCACAGACAGAGTCAGAGTCAAAGAGAGAGTGAGAGTCAGAGACAGAGACAGAGAGAGTCAGAGTCGGAGTCAGAGTCAGAGACAGAGAGAGAGTCAGTCAAAGAGAGAGTCAGAGACAGAGAGAGAGTCAGAGACAGAGACAGAGAGAGAGTCAGAGACAGAGAGAGAGTCAGAGACAGAGACAGAGACAGAGAGAGAGTCAGAGACAGAGAGAACGTCAGAGTCAGAGTCAAAGAGAGAGTGAGAGTCAGAGACAGAGAGAGTCAGAGTTGGTATCAGAGTCAGAGACAGAGACAGAGACAGAGAGAAAGTCAGAGACAGAGTCAGAGTCAAAGAGAGAGTGAGAGTCAGAGACAGAGACAGAGAGAGTCAGAGTTGGTATCAGAGTCAGAGTCAGAGTCAGAGACAGAGACAGAGAGAGAGTCAGAGTCAGAGTCAGAGACAGAGACAGAGAGAGAGAGAGAGTCAGAGACAGAGAGAGTCAGAGACAGAGACAGAGACACAGAGAGAGTCAGAGACAGAGTCAGAGTCAGAGACAGAGACAGAGAGAGAGTCAGAGTCAGAATCAGAATCAGAATCAGAGACAGAGACAGAGACAGAGTCAGAGACAGAGACAGAGACAGTCAGAGACAGAGGGAGAGTCAGAGTCAGAGAGAGAGTCAAAGAGAGAGTCAGAGTCAGAGTCAGAGAGATAGACAGAGAGAGAGGCAGAGTCAGAGTCAGAGAGAGAGTCAGAGTCAGAGAGAGAGTCAGAGACAGAGTCAGAGAGAGAGTCAGAGACAGACAGAGTCAGAGACAGACAGAGTCAGAGTCAGAATCAGAGACACAGAGAGAGTCAGAGACAGAGTCAGAGTCAGAGACAGAGACAGAGAGAGAGTCAGAGTCAGAATCAGAATCAGAATCAGAGACAGAGACAGAGACAGAGTCAGAGACAGAGACAGTCAGAGACAGAGGGAGAGTCAGAGTCAGAGAGAGAGTCAGAGAGAGAGTCAGAGACAGAATCAGAGAGAGAGTCAGAGTCAGAGAGAGAGTCAGAGACAGACAGAGTCAGAGACAGACAGAGTCAGAGACAGAGACAGAGTCAGAATCAGAGTCAAAGAGAGAGTCAGAGTCAGAGTCAGAGAGATAGACAGAGAGAGAGGCAGAGTCAGAGTCAGAGAGAGAGTCAGAGTCAGAGAGAGAGTCAGAGACAGAGTCAGAGAGAGAGTCAGAGTCAGAGAGAGAGTCAGAGACAGACAGAGTCAGAGACAGACAGAGTCAGAGTCAGAATCAGAGACAGAGACAGAGACAGAGTCAGAGACAGAGAGAGAGAGTCAGAGTCAGAGTCAGAGACAGAGTCAGAGTCAAAGAGAGAGTCAGAGTCAGAGACAGAGACAGAGACAGAGTCAGAGACAGAGACAGAGACTAACCCTCAAGGACAAAACAAACTCATGACAACAGAAGTTTCTACATCTTCAGGGGAGTTGTAGTTTTTTCTGTGCACACAGAGTAAACGTTGTTCAGTTTGTTGCCATGGTTTTCTGTTGTTCATGCGTGTGATGTGAGGTTTGGTTGTCAGCTGACAGGAGTCGAATGAGGTGACAGCGACATGCTGATTTGCAGATTTAAAGGGACGTATCCTCTGTTTTGTAGGTGACGACACTGTCTATAAGATGTGATGGTCCAATGATGACGCTTTGATCTGAACTGAAGAACTTCAGTCAGTACATATGTTGGTACCAGACACACACCTGATACTCACGCACCTGCACAATGAGCCTGGATTCAGCAGCTTCAATCATTGTCTCATTATTTAAATACATGTGAAGAGACGTGTGTCAGCTGAAACTCTGTATATCACCACAGAAACTCTGACATGTTGATTTGAGTTATAAACACACAGATTTACACACCAGGTTTGAATTATAATAACACACTGACTGGATGTCATGAACACACACACACACACACACACACACACACAGGCAAGGCAGGAGAAATATGTTGCTATTAAAATAATGTGTGTGAGAGAGAGCGTGAAATACATTCAGGAGAGATCAACACATACTGCATGATAATACAGTGTGTGTGTGTGTGTGTGTGTGTGTGTGTGTGTGTGTTACCTGTCGATGATGACAGGGTCTGACGGCGTCTCGTTTCTGTTTCCACAGCTCTTCTTATCGCAGCAGCGACTGACACAGAGACAGAATAATGAAAAGTTAAACTGCTCCGGATTTAAATGTTCTGTGAGAACCACAGTGAGAACCACAGTGAGAACCACAGTACACATAGTAGTCCAGGTTAAAATGCTACACCAGTGACGACCCTTCAGTCCAGGTACAGTTTCTCACCTGCACATGATCTCATGTGTCAGCAGGACTCGGCACATCTCTGGATTCTTATCCTGACCTTCATAGATGATCGCCTGAAACATACACAGGTGTAGTGAGCCCAATCCAGGTGTTGAAACACCTTGCTTATAAACAGTTTGCTGTGATGACACATTAGATTGAGTTTCCTCTGATCTGGACTCTGACCAGCTGCAGGTCACATGTTTCCTCCCTTGTTCTCACAGCAGAAACAACTCAATTAAAGCTGTGTTTGATTTTTCTCAATTATGAGTGACTATTAGCCATTAGCCTGAGAGGGAGTGTGTGAAGTGAGCAGGGCAAACATTTGATCCTCTGAATGTTTCATTACAGCCGCAGCCTGCAGATATTCATATGAAGCAGCTGGAACCAAATGCATGAAAAGCCTTTTTCACAAAGAATGGATCACATGAGGCAAACGACGCCTGATGGGCACACTCGTTAAAACCTCCCTAATTGAGTGACTCGTTAGATTTAAATGCTTCAACTGTTGCTGGTTTCCATTAGTGTCACTATGAACAACAGAGAGAACAGACTGAGAGAGAGAGAGAGAGACTGCTGACTGGACTGTTTTCCTCACAGTGGAAATGTCTGCAGTCCTGTCAGCGCCCACTTCAGGACGCAGCGTTCATAATGAACAACATCCTGATCATTTCTCCGCCCTTAAAGTCTGAACACTGGAGGAGCGACACATGTAAAGTTTGTCCAGCGAGAGGCACTAGAGGTAAAAAAAACTCAGGCTCCCCCTCTGTTAACAGGGACTAATCACATGTTACTGGACATATTATTGGGCATGTCATTGTTAATGTTAATAGACATATCATTGGACATGTTATTGAACATATTATTGAACATTTCATTGGACATGTTATTGGACATGTTATTGGACATACTGAACATGTCATTGGACATATTGTTGGAAGTATTATTGAACATGTCATTGGACATGTTATTGTACATACTATTGGGTGTTATTGGACACGTTAATGGACATGTCATTGGACATATTATTTGACATGTCAGTGCATATGTTATTGGACATATTATTGGACATATTATTAAACATGTCAGTGGACATGTTACTGGACATATTATTGGACATGTTATTGGACATGTTATTGGACATACTATTAAACATGTCAGTGGACATGTCGGTGGACATGTTAATGGACATGTTATTGGACATACTATTAAACATGTCATTGGACATGTTATTGGACATATTATTAAACATGTCATTGGACATGTTATTGGACATACTATTAAACATGTCATTGGACATGTTATTGGACATATTATTAAACATGTCATTGGACATGTTATTGGACATATTATTGGACATATTATTAAACATGTCAGTGGACATGTTATTGGACATACTATTAAACATGTCATTGGACATGTTATTGGACATATTATTGGACATATTATTAAACATGTCAGTGGACATGTTATTGGACACCTCTGTGCGACAGATGAACCAGTTTAGCTTCTGACCATCAAACAGCTCTTTGTTAACGAGTCCAGCAGTAACAAAGTTGTGCTGTTTCAGGTGCAGGTGAGAAATGAAATCTGATCCAGTCTGATCCAGTTTGATCCAGTTTCACATCAACCGATCAGAGTTTCTGAGGCTTTATCAGAATATCTGAGTTATGATAGTCAGTCATATTTAACCTGTTATGTCTGCGTGTTAACAGATGCTGACGTGTTCACATCCATGAAGCTGATTTCACAGCTGACAGTCAGCATCTGTTTATGGTGGAGGTGAAACTGAAACAACCTGATCTCTGTCGTTCAGACAATGGAGACACGACGAGGCTTTAACAGATGGTTCAAGCTTCACTCTGTCTGCGGTGTTGCACGCCCAGGAGAGAGAGAGTTGGCTGCTCAAACAGTCACTCAGATGTGTTTGATTCTGTGACCACAGATTTACCCACAGTGACACAGTCTGACTGCTCACATGAAATCAGCCACAGGAGACTCAGCTCATCTTCTACTGTCTCTACTGATTCACCGATGAAGCCTGGAGTCTGAGGAAACTGAATATGTACTAATGACAAACATACGTCAGTCTTTCCTCTTCACAAAACAGATCAGTGTCACGTTTGATTATCATTAAGATTTTAAAGAAATTCAGAACCTGCCAATAAACTCAACACAACTAATGAATGAGTGAGAGTTTTCACAAGATAGAAAAAAACTAATAAAAGTGTCATGATCAGGGTGAAGTTGTGTGGGAGGAGGAGGAGCCAGAGGTCAGTGACATCCGCTGCAAACTGAAAGGTGAGAGCATTCCTATTGGCTACACTCCAGACGCAGATGGGTGTGAACGTCTCTTGTGATGGACGTGTGTCAGTATCAGTGAAACATTTCAGAGAGGGAGAGAACCTGCTGTTCCTCACCTGGACAGGTAACAGGCTGCTGGCTCCATGGTCCTGTGGTTAGGATTAAGCCTTAATGGTACGTGCTCTACCAGGTGAGCCACAGAGGCCCCCACATGTCATTAAATTATTGATCGATTCTCATTTGATCTGCTGTTGACTCTAATGTTCACTATGGTTTGATTTTGGATCAGTCAAGTTGAATTAGTTTGTCTAATTATCAATAATAAGTATTTTACCTGTTTGGTCATGGAGTCGATCAGTCGTACGTACAGGTCCTGCTCAGTTCTCACTCCTGAACACACACACACAGACACACACACACACACACACATTAACATTATTAGTGTTTAAACTGTGATCATTTGTTGTTTTTGTTGTGATGAACAGATTTTTCTGAAACATTGTGTTTTCATTTTTCAGTTAAAGAACAGCTAAAACATTCATTAATAAAACCCCTGCAGGCCATGCTGTGTGCAGTAAAACAAGCGTACCCACCGTTACTGTAGAGCAGCTGCAGTTTGTAATGAATCCCGTTGTTGGTTTTCTCCCCTGTTGGCTCCTGGACACAAACCCACAAATCAATCAAACTAAAACTGAAGTAGAAACAAATTGAACTTCTGAACTTCACTGAATGGGTGCGTTTGGTTTCTAACATCTGCCTGGGCCTTCATCTGGGCGTGTTTCGTATCTGTCTACTGTTGGGCAGAAATGAGATGTAGCATGTGGAAAACAAATGTCTTTGCCTGCTCAGGCCTGTGACTTTTAGCTTGGGGGGACGTTTGTTTTCTATTCCTGGATCTCCCTGATCTATGTTCTAAAAATGTAGGGGTGGGGTTAAGCAAGCTGTAACACGGGTGTGTTTGGTTTTTCATTATCTGACTTTCTTTGCTTTTGTTTGTATTGTCCTGGATGAGTGTACCAAACTGCAGGTAGCTTCACACTGTGGGGGGTGTGTTGGCGGTGATGGAGGGGTACGTTAAAGTTTGTGTCCCAGCTGTCCCGGTCCTCTCCATGTTTCTCACCTTCTCTTTCTCCACGAAGTCAACGTAGGCGGTGCGTTCGATTTCGACCGGCTGACCCTGCCGGTCATACAGCGCCAACACGAAGTGGAAGAAGTTGGACTTCCTCAGATTGGACGGAGGCTGCTTCTCAAAGTGAGCACGAGCTAACCCCACCCCGCTGAGAGACAGACAGACAGCGCGTCAGTCGTGAGGAGACAAACCAAACGAACCCCAGCAAGGTTGTAGCAATGATGTTTGAGGGTTTCATGACAAGATGACATCACATCTTAAATTCCAACTGTTCCCAGAGAGATATTATGAAAGTCACACAAAGATGACATAAATTCAACAAGACATAAAAAACTTAAATTAAATAAATTACATAAATGATGTTAACGACATAAATGGCATAAATGAGTTAGATGACATAAATTACATAAATTAAGTAAGATAAATGACATATGATGTAAATGACGTAAATGACAGCACGGAGGCTTTGAAACATTAAGTAGAAAAGAAAATGATAATTTTTCACAGAATGTAACTGAATGTGTATTTTCTTGGGCTCAGATTTGTGGGTGTGTTCAGAGAATTTCAGCGACTTCGGATGAAATCGATGCTGAGAGATGAGTGATGCAGATTCACTGGATGAACGAGGTAAAGATGCATCAAAGCAAATGAATCGATGTGATGAAACAAAATCCAAACAACTGCAAAAACACTTTAACCTGCTCTAAAAATTCACTCTGCGTTGGGTCCAAATCTTCTTGGCTTTCAGGCTTTTTAGGGGCTTTGTTTTACCGTCAGGCCCCGCCCACCTCACCACATTTATACCTGTTTCTTTGAATAATCTGAATCAGTTTGTTTGGACGAATCATGAACTGTGAACGACCTCGCGGCTTTGACCATGATCCAGGTAGATTTTCACACACACACACACAGTTTCTGAGTTCCAGTCTGTAAAAATAGATTTTCTTTCATCTGTCTGATTTGACGTCTGAAAATGTTTCAAGAAACTGTTTTTCCCAGATTTCTGGACCAGACGATGTTTCTGGAGATATGAGGTTTCAGAGTTTAGGCAGTGTGAAAACCAGATGAGTGTTTGGAAACTGAAATTTTAAAAAAAGGATTGAACCCTGACGACGACGTCTGATTCAAAAATGAACTCAGTTAATGATCAACACACATGAAAAATTTAAAAGCCTCCATGTGACCTGAAGCTTAAATCAAATGCTCCTCAGAGGAAAAACACAGCGACACCCGTTCAACATCACAAATCTCATCAAACACGTTGACCAATCAGAGTAATCATTAAAAAAAGACATCAGGTGGTAATAAAGTGTTTCTATAAACATGAGAAAAAATAAAACACAAACTAATGACAAATGATCGAGAAAGAAAAATATCAACATATATGATCAGGAAAAAATCTGTAAGTGTCACCTTTAAACTGTCAAACACATTTTCATTCCAACACAAATCTTCATTCAACAGAATAATTGAGTGAAATGAGGAAATCTTCATAAAAATGAGTCTTCAGTCAGACGTGACATGAAGCTTCAGGCTTTAACCTCCACATGAATGAATCATGTTGAGACTGGAGGGAACATTTCACCAAAACAACACACACAATAAAAATCACTTTAAATTCACAGTTAACATGGGATCACATCTTCATGTCAGGATCTATAAATATTCATATTAAAGAAGTCAAACTGCAGCTTTGACCCCAGTGAAAACACATTTCTTCATTAATACAAACATAATCGGTAAATTTGTTGAATTAAAAGAAGTCAGAAGCTTTGAGCAGAAACATCCTCAGGCTCAAAATATTAAATAAATGAATAGTTTTAATCAAAGTGAATTCATGTTGATGAAAACTGAAGCATCATGATTCTCTATGAAAACTGATCATTGTGATTTTACTGACGTTGAAACAGATACATTTCATTGTGTCTGAATTTACTTCACACTTTGTATTAACATCTTTAATAATTTTAAATTTTTTAAATTTTATAATAATAAAGTTTTCATAAAGAGACGAGACTCAAACGTCTCAGCAGAGACACCGTTTTTACTGTGACTCACATTCACACTCATGTTCAGTTTGATTAAAGAGAAAAATCGAAATTCATCTGAGCAGATGATGAGAGCCGGTTTCTAATGACCTAGTTCATTTTATTCTTATTTTACCTGCTTCACATCATATTAACTTTTTAATTGTTTAATTCAAATCCTTTAAATTGTCAGAAATAAAGAGAAGTTTGAGATGTAATTGTGGATTTTATTCACTCTGCTGATTTTATATGTTTGTGTTATTAAATGTAAAATGTTTCTCATGTCAGTGAAATTTAATTTACTGTAAATAATGTTTTAAAGGTTTGATTTTATTTCCTGGTCTGAGGATTAAAACCTTTGTCACTGTTATAATGTTACTAATGTTAATGAACATTTGCAGGACTGTGTTTGAATTGAACTTAAATTAGAATATAAAAGTCTGTTAATGAAATACACACTGGGTCTTTATTGACACTGAAGCGCGGATGTGGACACTTCAGTTTCTGTTGGTGCAGGTTCAATAAAACCAGTTTCAATTACTTGAAGTTTTATTTTTGAGACATTTTCTACTGAAGAATCAAACTGTGACAACATGAATATTAGAAGATGAATGAGAGTGTGTCTTAATCCTTTTAATAACTGACATTGTCTCTTTTGCTCTTTTTGTTCTTAAATATCAAAAACTACAATTATCTGACGTCTAAAAAATTGACATCATGACCTGATTTAATTTTTTTTTCTGGTGAAATGAGTAAAAAGTGATTTTTTTTCTTTGAGCCTCAGAAACACACGTTAAAAAAAATCCTTCTTTTAAAAGATTTTTGACCTTCAACCCCAAACATCTGAAAATATGAATGATCTAAAAACACAATTCCTTCAGTTCTCATTCATATTAAAACATCACTTTCTTCTCATTTGAATAAATTTTCTTTCAGCTGAACATTCAACCTGAAAATCTTTGACAAATATTAGAAATTAAATAAGATATTTTTCAATTAGAGAAATTTACACTGTGACTAATTAAATGTTCAATCTCACAAACAAAGAACTGAACTCACTAATTAAACAAATGTTTCTGATTTTGCTCTGACAACAAATTTAAATTTGTCTCCGTCTCATCTAAATGTTCCTCCTGACCGCCTGTTTGTCCATTGGGACTACATATCCCAGAATCCCTGTGGGGCAGCTGTGAGTTTACCTCTGAGCGGCTGTGTTGGCGTCCACCACGCCGGCCGAGTGCATCCAGGAGCGAACAGCCAGCGGCTCCTCTTTCATGCTGGCTGTGGCCCCCCGGGGCAGGTTGTCCTGAATCCCGAACATCTCCGGGGCCCCGACTCTCCAACCACCGCCGCACAACCACAAGAACAAAACAACACAAGCAAAAACAGGAAGAAGGAAAAACCTACAGGAAAATAAAAGAAAAGTCCAGCAGAAAAAAAAAGCTCAGGTCTGCAGAGGCTCGATCTTCTGGTCAGTTGTTGACTTCATCCCGAACATTGAAATCTTGAAGTCAGAAACCAGCCGGCGAGAAGGAAATAAGAGGAGGACGGAGGAAAGACAGAGACACAGGAAGAAGAAGAAAAGATTTGTGGAGCTGGAGTTTTATTCATCTGCTGAACTTTGTGTCTGTTAGTCAGATTTAATCAAACTTTTTACTCTGGAAGGAAAAATCTTCAGAGTTTTTAGGAATATTTTAAAAATTCTCAGTCTCAGTTGTCATGTTGAAAGAAAGGAGGAGGAGGAGGAGAAAAAAAGGAAAAGAGAAATAAAATCCTCAGAGGACAAGAAAACGAGGGGAAAGAGAGCCGGGTCCGGACGGAGAATCGAGCGCAAGCAAAGTGTCTTTTTTCTTTTCCCCAAAGAGAGGAGGAGAGAGGAGGAGAGAAGGAGAGGGGAGGAGAGAGGAGGAGAGAGCCAAGCCAATGATGGAGGGATGAGGAGCGGAGGAGAAACTCTCAGCCCTGCGGCCCCACAGGACTGGACGCCACAACCCAAAAACCCCACGGGTCTTCCTCCAAGCCGCTGACGACATCACAGCGGGGGGCGGGGCATGACCATACAAGGCGAGGAGGAGAGGTGAGAGAGGGTGTGTATGTGTGTGTGTGTGTGTGTGTGAGAGAGTGTGTGGAGGAGAAAGAGGGAGAGAGGCAGAAGAGAGAGAGAGGAGGAGGTGGGAAGGCAGGAGCTCGAACCGACCAACCAGAGAGAGAGAGAGAGAGAGACCTTGATCGCCCAGTGCAGTCATTTCCTCTCTCTCTCTCCAGTAACATGAAGAGTCTGAACTGGTTTGGTTTCTGGTTTCATCTGGATCGACCCTGAGGAGCGACTCCTGGACCCCGATCAACCATCAACACGGTTGTGTGTGGTTTTAATGGTGGTTGATCAGAGTGTGGTGGGAAGCTGGTGAGGGATCTGGTCTATGTGTGAATCAATTCATTAATCTGGAATTTGAAGTTTGAGATTGTTTGAGCCTGGATCCATTTACTCCTCCCCCAAGGTCAGAGCACGCTCTGATTGGATGGAACAGACAAATGAGGTCTTGTTATGGTGATGATGGTGCAGGACACTGCCATAGATCAGGGTTCACCCTTCATCTCAGACCATGGTACTCAACCTTTACCAGACTTAAGTCAGAGCTGAGCGAACTTAAGCCAGACCTAAACCAACCTGAACCAGACCTGAACCAGATCTGAACCAGACCTGTTTGCAACATTCAGTGTTGGTTTCCTTTGACCACGATGTGATCATTGTGTTCAGATAGAAGAACAGGTAGAACAGGTAGAGAACGTTTGTTTGCTGAAACACAACAAGCAGGAAAATGTTTCTGCTGATCATCATCATCATCATCATCCTCATCATCTTCATAGTTTTTCTCATGCTTTCAGACAGGAAGAGAGATGGGCTTTTGAGAGTAACAGCGCTCCAGTCTTCTGGGGACGAAGGCCTCCGAGGCTCTGAGGGGTGGACCGAGTCCGGACAGAAAAACAAGAGGAGGAAGGAAAAGAGAGAAAAGAGGAGGAGAGGTGCCAGTTTAAACAGGGGAGGAAAAGAAAAGGAAGAAAAGAAATGACGAGCAGAGAGAGAGAGAAGCTGTTTTAGCAGAAGGAGAAGAGAACAAAGAAAAGAAAAGGAAGGTCAATTTAAACTGATGGTGAAAAGGAAAAAGAGAAGACGAGGAGAAAAGAGAGAGGAACAGATGATAACGAGATAAAGAAGAAGAAAGAAAAATTAAAAATGAGTGCGAAGTAGAAGAGTTGGAGAAGAAAAGAACCAAAAAAGAGAAAATGGAGGATTTTTTTTTAGAAGAAAATGATAAAAAAGAAAAACAGAAAAATAAGAAGTGGAGGAGAAGGAGGAAGAGGAGGTACATCTGGTGAGTGAACATCTTCAAGACTTTTATTCTCATTTTTCTTTTTCTTTCTTTTTTTTTTTAAATCACCTTCACGGCTTCAAGACTTCAAGTCATCCCTGATCAAGAACCAACCCGACTGAACAACAACAACAACAGTAATAATAATAATAATAATTATAATAATAATAACAGCTGTTTCTTTCCTGTTGGTTTTTGTCAGTAATAAAAATCTGATTATTCACTTTAAATGGACGAATAAATGAGCTCTCTGAAGGAGGAGGAGGAGGAGGAGGAGATGGCAATCTGGTTTCCAAATGAGGCTTCGTTGTTTCGGGACAAATCCCCGACCAGTTGGGTGGGGGGGTGGGGGGTGGGGGGCAGTCATGGACACAGTGATCTCCTCCTCCTCCTCCGCTTCTCCTCCTCTCCTTCTCTGGTTCCTCCATTAAAACTGCTGCTTTTATTTAACCTTTTGTTAGATTTTTTTTCACATAAAACATTTTTATTTCATTTTATATATTTTAGTTTTTTTTATATTTCACTATCTTATTTGAAGTTGTGGTATTTCCTGTTTATTTCAGGTGTTACAGATGCTGGTGTTTTTAATAAATGCAAGTCTGTGTTCATATTTCACATCTGTCCACCATTTCCTGCTCTTTTATGTAAACCTACTACCTAAAATTTATATTTGTGCCCAAGAACCTTCATGTTACTGAAAGTGAATGAAAAGCACAAAGGATAAATGAATGATGAATACATAAAGAATGTTGTGTTAAAGAACCGGAAGAAAAACTGGATCAGAGTCAGTTCCCAGTCTCTGGCTCTGAGGGTTGAAACCTTTACAGTGAAGAACGTACAGAACAGGAGGTTTTAAACAGAGGGGAATATTAACCAATTATATTAAAGAAATATTAAGTGTAATAACTTGCAGAGCTGCAAGAGAAGAAGAAGTGGAGGAGAACATGCTGCAGGTCTTTTCCCCCTAAATCTTCATCACACAAACTGAATTCAAACCAGTTTCCAGGTGAAAAACTGATGAAGTCCAGTTTTTATTTCATTCAGAGTTTTTATTTAAATGTCCTGGAGCTGCAGCTGCACCTCAGCTCCGATGTGTTTTATGATTTGATCTCATTTACATGAAGAGAAACTCAGTTACATTCAACTGTGATCAATTCTGCTGCGCTTTGAGTGACATGAGGAGATGGATGTGATGAATTATCTTCAGACTTGTTCTTCACACTGTTACATGTGAATGTAGATTTATTTTTTATTATTCTGTCTTTTACCTGGTTTACTTCATCCTCTGTGGTCACAGCCTTAAATCGCCTGTTTTCTCTATGAGATTCTGTGGGAGCCAACGAGAAGGACGGAGAAATGATTAAATTTACATCTGATTCCCACAAGATACGAATCTCACCTAAGGCTAAAACATTTAGTCGGAATTATAATTCACAGTGTTTTCAGTTCAATACAGTTTTTATGAGTTGGACATTTCTGTTTTTCAGATGAAGGAAAAAAGGCACTTCATGAGCATCAGAAAAAAATCCAACAAACTGACATTTTTGTCACCCTAAACATAAATAAATTTCATTACAAATAAGGAAATAAGCGCAATAAAGATATATAATCATAAATTAAAATAAGATGTCTTCAAACTATTTACTCATGGAATTTACTGTCAAATTTGTATTTTTTACATTTCTGTATTTTAAAATTGTGCATTTAAAAAACAGGAATCAGTTTTTCTTGAGTTTAACTAATGAATTAAATTAATATAATTAATGTTTTATTTGACTTGGTTTGTTAGGTTGAGGTTTTGGGATCAGATGTGTAAATTAATAGAAGATGATGATGATAATGATGAACAAATGAGATGAAACCATTAAAATGATGATTATTAGAAACAACAGTAAAACAATCAGATTTACTCATTTTAATTGATTTATTCATGTTTTTTCTGCAGTTTATCATCTGATCCACAGACGAGTCGACGGACGAGCGGCAGCGCTGCAGTGTGTGTGTGTGTGTGTGTGTTACACCCTCCTCCTCTCTATTGTGTGAGAAGTGTTTCCTTTTGTGAGTGTGTGTGTCGGGCGCCCACACCATCACACACACATACACACATTTGCATTTAAATAGCGACATCAACCGGCGTTCGCTGCGGCACACCAGCGGGTTTCCCAGATGTCACGGCAAAGTCAGATGGGCCAGCTGTCTCACTTACATGCACACACACACACACACACACACAGATTGTGTGTTCTGTCTGCTTAAATGCTGCTGTACTTTAAACTGACTGTTTTCTACAGAGTCAGCCGTGTGTGTGTGTGTGTGTCAAAGATCCTGCTTGTGAATAAAAAACAGTGAAACTGGTGTGTCAAACATTTATTATGTCACCACATCATTGATCATTGATCAATACATTTTCTCATGTTTCTGATATTTCTATTTCACCAACATTATGTCACATGTACGTCATCAGTGTTGTTGTCATCATCGTCAACATCATCATCATCATCATCATCATCATCATCATCATCATCCAGTCAAACTCCTTCATTATCTGTGTCAGATACACTTTACTCTAAACCCACAGTGTGTCAGTCCTACATCATCTTACTCAAATCATCACCTCCAACTTCATCTGTTCACTCTGGATCATCATCATCATCATCGTCATCATCATCATCTTAACCCCATTTACCTTTGTTCTTTATCATCTCACACCTGGGCTAACAGGTACACATCAGTCCTGTCCTATAAAAAATAACATCTCGTAAACATTTTTAAACTGACGTCATCTTTGAATCCTACAACCTCTGCCTCAACTTCATCCTTCAACATCACCTTCATCATCAGCCTGGAAAAAATCTGACCTCATCTCAACATTATTTCAAACCTACATCATCACCTGTGACATCAGACATCTGTCATCCCAACCCACTCTCACAGTAATCCCCATCAGCATTGTGCTACATCACTACAGGACTGCATCACCCTAAACCTGCATCACTCTCATCATGACGACCCACAAAACTCTCACATTAAAGCTGAGATCTCTACAACATCCACTATCTCAAATATCCATGTTGTCTGACACCTACATGCCCTTCACCAGACCTCCATCTGAACCATCTTCATCATCTCTGAACCAACTTCTTCATCTCTACGGAGCATCAGTCTAATTCCACATTTAACATGCATCCTTTGTGAACACATTATTCTTCATCCGACATAATTTATATTGTCTGTAGTGTTTTTGTTCAATAATACAATATATCAAACTCCATTTAGTTCAAAACCTTCATCCTGTTTACATCATGTTTTCTGAAACATCCTGTAAAGTCACTGTGTCTCAGTTACATTAAAAACATCTGATTTTAGATCAGGTGAAGGACAGAAATCTCATCTGATGTCGGTCCTGTAATGTTTGTGTGTGGCGTTGCGATAAAAACCTCAGTCAGAGCTCGATGATCTTTACGGAGCAACGAAGTTCGGTCACCTTCAGTCTGAACATCAGGTATTAAACCAGTCAGCTGAAATCAGTCAGGACTGAAATAAATCTGATTTATAATCAATCACATCACAACAATAACTGAGAATGAGCTGTCAGGATTTATTGGTCTTAGTGCAGGTTACTGTATGTGTTTGGTTTGAAATCATCAATTCAATTTCAGCCATATCACAATAAAACTCTACTGAAATCAGACAGATCTGAAATAATAAATAAATCTGGTCTGAGAGGAAGCAGGTCAATAATCAATAGTCTCCTCTGAAATAAATCAGAGTCAAGTTAGGTTTAAAATAAATCATGACAAATCACATCAGAAATATTTCTCCTGTTTGAAATCAATTAAATTAGAATAAATTCAGGTTTAGAGCAAATTAGATTGAACAGAAACAGTGTTAAATAATTTATAAAAAATCAGTTTGAAATCAATTTAAATAATCCATGAAATTAAAAACAATCTGCAATAAACATTTTGTTTCTGTGTTTTATCACGTGTTTAAATGTGATATTAAATCTTAAATTAGCTGTTTTTAAACTGAAGTCTGGTTGAAAATGTTTTTAAAAAGTTTATTTTGACTAAAATCAGCTGATAATGACATCACTCCTGACCTCAGATCAGATATCAATCAGACTGTTTGTGACATCTCATTGGACGATGACGGGTTGGTGCTTTTCATCAGTCCTCTTTTAGGTCCTCAGTTTTACCATAGACTCCTTTTATTCTGTCTTTTATTTTTGTTCTTGGCTCTTTTGTTTCAGAATTTTTCTCTTGTTTTATTTTTCTGTATCATTCTATTTTTATTTCACTTTGACTGTATTTTATTCATTTGCTGTGTTTAGCTGCTGTTTTCCTCTGGTTTCTCCTCGTGTTCTCTTCTTTTCCTCTGTTGTATTTTAATGTGACTCTATTGTTTGACTCTACTGCAGGTGCTGAGGGACTTGGAAACAAAAAGAAGAAAAAACAGACGAGGAACCAGAAAAATGAAAATAAAATGAGAGGAAACAAAGCGGTCGACCTTCAGCTCCAAACAGAAAAACACTTTCAGATTCTGTGTGTGTGTGTGTGTGTGTGTGTGTGTGTGTGTGTGTGTGTGCGCTGCTGAGGGATTTCCAGTCGTCCCAGTTCAGGGAATTCCCTCCATCCCAGCAGAGAAAGGGCCGAATGAGGAAAGAGCGACACCAAGAGGAGACAGAGAGAGAGAGTCTGTGATAATGTTTCTGATGTATCCCTCTGTTTCAGATGAATCTGGTTTTGTCTTTAACCTGGTCTATCATAAATCAGTTCTGATCTGAGACCAGTTCGGTTTCAGAGAAAAGAAAGATTCAAACATCAGAGTAAAACCTCACCCTCAGGAAAAGGACCACAGTGACTGTCAGTGAAGAAAATGATATATATATTAATATTCAACTAACAACATCACCTAACAATAACTAACAACAACAACATCAACAACATCAACTAAAAACAAGAGTCATTTTACTGGTGAGTCATCATCATCATGTGCTGTGGGTGTCTTATTTATGAAGCTGTAAACCTGCTCTGACCAGGTTTAAACAGTCTGTTGTTGGACTCTTTAATACTGTCAGCTAAACGTTTATTAAGATATGAGATGTATTTATTTTAAATGAAACTACACACAAATGTTACAGGTTGGCAGAGCAGGTGGACCCCTCCCTCAGCCCACCCTGCTGCACCTGTTCTTCACCTGAGTTTCCCAAAACTAAAGCCTTGATAGATATCACATATGGTTAAACTTGAGGTCGTGTTTATTTTAAAAACCAATTATTAAACCAACTTATTCTGATGTAGATTTTTTAAAAGACCAAATATGTTCAATTTCAAAGGTTATATTTGCTTAACATCCCAATATTAATTTTAATGCTCCACCTCCAAACTATAATTTATAATTAGGACCTCACCTGAGCCCTGAAGACACGCCTGTTTCCTCATCTGCTGTGTTTCCTGCAGACAGAATAATTCATCAGTGTGACAATTTCTCCTCAGAAATTCTTTGATACATCCACACTGATACCAACCTGGTGAGAACGCCTGCCCTCAGTCCAGTCTGCCAGGCAGCAGACAGAGGTCCCACCCTTCACTGTTTGTACTCTGTGATGTTTCAGGCACGGGTAGAGTGGCTGATCAGGGTCAATTAAAGTGATTTCGACTCTTTAATTGTTCTTAATTGAACCTGACGTGTCTTTAATTAATTAACAGAGGAGGTTAATGAATTCAGGTTTGACTGGCGGCTCCAGATGTCCAAACCTGGTGTGTCCTCTGTTTTTAATCTGCTGACTCGTCCTCCAGTTGTCTGGAACGTCTCCTCCGTCCTCTTCATTGGGACAGAACAAAGTGAACGCACCCAGAGCTGTGAAAGAACAAAAGTCACAGACTCTGGGCCACAGAAAAAGAGAAATGTTTAGTGTTTTGTCTTCAGAAGAGACAGGAAACGGCTGGACCAGGAACTTACCGTGTGGACACACTGGGGCCATGTCAAAGAAATAAATGACAAACAGAAAATATTAACCCTTTTATTTATTTAGAAATTATTACTCTTATTTATAACCATTATCATTATTATTATTATCATTATTATTATTTGTTGTTGTCTTTTCCACATGTTCATATGTTACAATTTAAAAATTCATAGTGAGACGAAAATAAATGTTTTTTCTTTTTTTCTATTTTTATTTTCAGAAAATCCAGTGAAACAAAAAAACAAATAAAACAAACACATGAATCAGATGTGGAGAAGTGAGAACTACTACTGATGAAAGAATGAATGAATGAAGCGTTGTAGGTTCAGGATTTCAGGAGCCAAATGCAGACTCAGATGCTGGAAAAGACAAAAGTCTTACTTTGATGAAGAAACAAATGCAGGAGTCAAAACCTGCAGGAACCAAGGTTAAAAAAAATAAACACACAGGACCAGGAGGATTCGCTGAAACTGAACAGATGAACTGACAAACTGAGGGGAACACAGACTTGAACACACAGGAGCAACTAACAAGACACAGGTGCAACTAATTGGGGCAGGAAGTAACCTAAACCATACAAACAACAGGTGAGATATTTCAAATGAAAACAGGAAATAAGGAGTCACAGCTCAACGTCTATAAGAACAGATCATATCTAGAACCAGGAGAACATGGTTCTTGTTCCTCTCAGTTCTGTGCTGACAGGAAGTGAGATCCTCTCTGACTGACTATAAAAATAAGAGTCAAGATTATAACTGAACCTGACCGTTGAGACCAGGAGAAACAAGTCGTGGATCTGGATCATCTCCCACAGTTTGTACACTTGTGTGATTTAATTGTGTAGATCAAAGCTGTCGGTGTAGTTCACAGTGTTAAACAGTTGCCTGACAACATCGCTTAAAACACGATTATGATGAAATGAATAAATCATTACGAATCAGAACAGGTTTCAAGTTTGTGCTTGTGTTACAGTCAAAGATCAACACAATTTCTTGTATAACACAAACACAACACAACTGAGGAAGTCTAAGGAGGTTTCAGTCTGAACTGGATCAAACTGTTACCTGGACTTTGTCTCCACCTAGTGGACAAACTGCAGATGACAGAGAGGACAATACCTCAGCTCTTACCTGTCCTGCCCCAGCCCCCCTCATCCTGCACTAAGTCTGGACCTCAGAGTCTGGACCTCAGTCTGGACCACAGATTCACATAAGGACTAACAAACCAGAAAAACAGGATTTGAACCAACAAACCCTGACACAATGATGAACCAGCTGAGCCACCAGGAGGTGCTCTTAGACCTCCTCAGTCCTCCTCAGTCCTCCTCAGACCCCCAGACATCCTCAGACCTCCTCAGTCCTCCTCAGTCCTCCTCAGACCCCCAGACATCCTCAGACCTCCTCAGTCCTCCTCAGACCTCTTCACTCCTCTTCAGTCCTCCTCAGTCCTCCTCTGATCCCTAGACATTCTCAGATATCCTCAGTCCTACTCAGACCTCTTCACTCCTTCCCAGACCTCCTCACTCTTCAGTCCTCCTCAGACCTCTTCAGTCCTCCTCTGACCCCTAGACATCCTCAGATATCTTCAGTCCTCCTCAGACCTCCTCACTCGTCTTCAGTCCTCCTCAGACCCCAAGACATCTTCAGTCCTCTTCAGACCTCTCCAGACCTCCTGGCCTGACCCCTGCATTAAGGTTGAAACAGTGTGGACAGTGTCTGTGAGAACAGGTTATTGTTTCTCAGAAACAGTAGAACACAAACAGTAGAACACAAGTGTTCTCCTTAGACCAAGATGTTAGTCTGTGCTTGTACCAGGATTAGAACAGTTCAGGACTTTGATGAGGTAAATAATGAAATGAATAAATAACCTGGAAAAAAGAACAGTAACATGTTAACAAACAGAACACAGAGCCAACGCGTACAAGTGTTGTGTAGATTGACAGGAAGTCACGTGTGTCAAATAAAGGAATGTTTCTGCTGCAGAACATTGCGTCTGAAGAGCCTGAAGAATAAACTACGTTTCCCATGATTCTTCTGCCTCCTCCTCCTCCTCCTCCTCCTCCCTCTTTTCCTTTGGAGGGTGGAGAGTGGGAGGAGGGAAAGGGGGGGGGAGGAGGAGGAGGAGAGGGGGGAGTTTGGGAAAGAATGTGTGGAATTCATTTCCTGTTCTGCAGCTCAGAGTCAGAGCAAAGGAGGAGACGACGAGTCATGGCCGAGTCTCAGCTCACTGTGAAGGAGAGGCAGCACTGACTCCTCTCTTCTACTGGATTCTCCACTGTTCTCCTCTCCAGGAGGAGGAGGGGGAGGGGTGGGGGTCCACCATGGCTGAGCCCCTGCTGAAGAGGACCTTCTCCAGGCTGAGAGGCAAAGACAGATCCCGCAGGAAGACCGACCCCAAACTGAGCAGTGAGGACACTTTGTGTTCAGTGTGAGTGTGTAACGTGTGTGTGTTAGTGAAGCTGCAGGTCAGAGTGTGTAACGTGTGTGTGTTAGTGAAGCTGCAGGTCAGAGTGTGTAACGTGTGTGTGTTAGTGAAGCTGCAGGTCAGAGTGAGTAACGTGTGTGTGTTAGTGAAGCTGCAGTGATGATGATGATGATGATGATGATGATGAAGTTCAGTGTGAACATCCTGTGACTGTCTGTCAGCTGTGAACTGATATGTTATCAACATGAAGAGTCACATGTTCCAGCCCAGACAGGTGATTGTTGTCAATGACAACACTCTTCTTCTCTACACAATCTGCACATGAAATTCATTAAATTCAACACAACTTTATTTATCACTGTCAAATGTACAGTCAGAGGATATGAGACCATGAAAAGATAAAGACCAAGGAGTCAGGGTCAGGCTCAGTTTTGTAGGTGAACCAGAGACTGTTCACCTGCTCAGGTAAGTTCAAATCACTCTCTGTTTTCCTAATGAAGAGTCGATCAGACTGTGAAAGCTCATGGACCTGTAACAGTAATTAAAGTAAGTATGTCACGTCTCCTGGTGCTCATGAATGATAGCAGGCAGAGATCAGATCTGTCATCTCAAGACAGGTCTGTTACCTGGACCAGGGTCAGGGCGGCTGCCGACTGCAGGTCTGTTACCTGGACCAGGGTCAGGGAGGCTGCTGACTGCAGGTCTGTTACCTGGACCAGGGTCAGGGAGGCTGCTGACTGCAGGTTTGTTACCTGGAACGAACTCTGGACTGGACATGTTTGCTTCATTAATACTGGACCAGGACCTCTGTCTTTTCTGAACCTGAACCAAAACCTTTTATTGTCTAAGCCAACACCAGGTGACGCTCAGGACATGACCTTTGACCTCCTTGACAGATATCAACAGGGTAACTGGAGAACAGTGGAGATCAGACCTGCTCTCAGACCTGATCTCGGACCGGATCTTGCAGGACAGTTCAGGTTTTCTGAGGACTGTTGCAGCCACAGTTTCCTCAGTCTGTTTATTTTTAGACCTGGATCTGTTCTGGATCAGGGCTCCGGGGTCAAAGTCACATGAAGCTGTAGTGTTTCCTGTTGTTGGTGAAACAGAGACAGGGAAGTGAAGAGCAGAAACATGGCCAGTAAGCTGGCTGCAGAGTCCTGATGTCACCTGTGATGTCACTGCCTTGTATGGCAGGGATCACCTGGTCTGAGGAGTGGGTTGTGCGAAGCTAGGCTAAAGCTGGACTATACTCATCAGGCCTTTCTCAGTCTACATTCTGGTCTGTTCTTGTGAGGCGTCATCTGTCAACCAAGAGGTCTCACTCTGTCTGTTTTCTCTGAGATGAAGAGAGGTTTGTGGAGTGAATGGTCTGGTTCAGAATGATGTAGTAGACTCAGGACTACAGACTCAGGACTACAGACTACAGGACTACAGGGTTCAGAGACAGCCCAGTTTGTGGAGTGGAGCAGTGTTGGTTGGAGAGGATCAGCATCTGAAATCTGTCTGAAAACAACCTTTCGGTCCGTTTCTGATGCTTCTTGTTGGTTTCACACTGTCCTATCAGACTGTCTGGGACCTGGTCTGGATGGAACCAGGTGAACCAGGTCTGTGGTTAGAGAAGCTGCTGACCTGTTCTCTGGTCCCTGAGGGGTCTAAGAGACCAGGGTCCTTTAGTTTCTCTGCAGTACCTCAGTTTGAGGGAGAGGACGGGAAACTTCATCTAAACTGTTTGTCTTTGTACTGCCAGAGTCTAATGTTGATTCAACGGCTGATGTGAACCGGACCCAGAGACCACTCTGGATCCAGGTCCTGAACTGAGTTCACCCACTGATCTACACACATGGGGTTTAATGTTCAGCTTCCTGCAGACAAACTGGGTCAGCTGACCACTTCCTGTCATTAGACTGTGTGTGTGTGTGTGTGTGTGTCTGTGTGGTCACTTCCTGTTTATTAGATGGTCTGAGTGAAGATTGTAGATCTAAAACCTTTAACACTGCGCACACAGTACTTTAACTTACATTCATTTCCTGGAGACTGAGACTAACTAACTAACTAACTAAATATATAAATAGATAATTAGATAAATAGATAAATAAATAACCCTGAAATTCACCCTAAAATTTAGTGATTTATGGGGACCTGCTTTGTGTCCCAGAAAGGACGGTGTCTCTGTTTGTTGTTGTTTATAGCAGTTTATAGTTATATTTAATGCCATCATTAGTCAGACTGCTGTAGATCTTCAGTCCACATTTCAACAGAAACACACAGAGCTCACTTTGTCTGTAGCTCACACTGTGCGTTTGTGTGTGTGGTGTGTGAGTGTGTGTGTGTGTGTGTGTGTGTGTGTGTGCCTGTGTGTGTTTCTGACTGCAGTCCTTGTGTGTGTCTGTGTATTTTTAAGGGTCTTATGAATAGTGAATAGACAGCAGTGTGTTTAGTCTTACATACAGAGATGTCATTGACGATTGCACACAGCTGTTTATTCACACACACACACACACACACACACACACACACACACACACACACACACACTTCAGCATTTCTCAGGCAGCTTCAAATTAAAAACAGATTGACTATTATTAGACACACACATGCTCACAGTCCTCTATCAGGTCCTCTTTGACTTCCCTCAGGTGACAGGAAGTGGAGACCTCTGGAGAGTATCACTTCCTCTCTGGCCCAGTTTTAGTTTAAGATGTATCCTCCAGACCACACAGGCACACACACACACACACACAGAGCAGAGAGGGACCACTGGACTGAGACTGATCAGGTGACTGGTGATGTGGAGACAACAGCTGTTTGATCACATGTTAATCAATGACAGATTTACCAAATCATCAGAGGATTAGGGATTAGGTCTTTTTTAAATGGGTTGTATAGAAGAATCACCATTTCTCTGGGGAGGTTCCACAGGTCTCTGTGGATCTCAGGTTCCATAAGAAAGTTCCAGTTTGATTGATTTTACCAGCCAATCAGAGAGCTGGATTATGGCCCATCAGGTGTCACAAAGAAGGTCATTCAGAGATGATTTGAAAACAAAATACAGTTTAACACACATTGTTTTGTTAGTATAATACACACAATGTATAGATTCAGTATTGATTCAGTATTGATTCTCTGTAATGACTCAGTCCCGTCAGCTGTTTCTCTGCTGAGACACAGTGGAACATTTGAAGCATCAGTAGAACCACAGACTTTCTCTGTCACATGATAAACATCTGCATTTCTCTTCCAGCTCTCTCTCTGTCTCTCTCTCTCTCTCTGTCTCTCTCTCTCCCTCTCCCTCTGTCTTTCTCTCTGCCTCTGTGTCTCTCTCTCTCTGTCTCTCTGTCTGTGTGAGATCCTCGTGACAGACAGTACGTAGAGTATCTGACTGAGCTGCATGAATAAACCCTCTGTGTGTGTGTGTGTGTGTGTGTGTGTGTGTGTGTGTGGGTGCGTGTGTGTGTGTGTGTGTGTGTGTTTCCTGCAGATGTTCCAGTCAGGTCTGACTCTGCTCTCCAGACTTCTTCATCACCATCATCACCAGCAGACCCTGACCCCCCCTCACCTCCACGTAACCACATCACAGTTGCTAAGAAACAGCAATGGGCGAGGCAGGGCTCTGCAGCTCCGCCCACAGCCCTGTCCTCGAGCCCTGCCCCCAGGCCCTCCGGCAGGGACTGTCCATCAGGAGTATCCCAAGATCCACCTGGGCAGGTCTGGAGCCAGAGGGTAGCACAAGACAAGGTACAGAATGGCAAGTTTCACCCCCCCCCCATCCTTGTTTACACCTGACAAATTGACCCCTCCCACCCAGAAATTTGACACCTACTTTTATATTCAGACAGAGCAGTGCAGCGACAGGATGTGCATCAGTCTGACCCGGGATGCGACCAGCATCCCCTGTGGTCCTGTCAGTTCTACATCAGTACAGCAGGAAGCCCCCCAGCCAACAGGGGGATCCACTGACACCCCCACCATCAGCACCAAGCTGTCAGGCCAGCGGGCCTACCTGCAGAGCCTGGACCGCAGCAGCCGAGCCTGGGTGCTGTCCTCAGGAAAGTCCCAGGCTTCAGATGAGGTCTGCAGTCCACAGGAAGACAGTGGCAGCAACATTTGGTACAACCCGATCCCTGAGGAGGAGGACCCAGGGGGTCCACGCAGGGAGGAGATCTGGAGGAGGAGGGACGAGAGGGAGGAGGGAGGCACGACAAAGAGGATGGGGCCAGCAGATGCATGTGGAGAGCTTGGAGTGTGGGTTGAGTCATCAGAGGTTCGTAGCAGTGGGTATCCACTTGAGGGCGCCAATCCAAGTGTCAGCCACAATATTGATGACATCACAACAGAGAACACAGGTAAGAAGTCCTGACTCCACCTTCTTATACTGAGTTGAGGATCTCTGACATAAACCACCACACACCTGTAACTGTGTTTATCTTACACTGTCTCCATCTCTTTCCCCATAAGACTCTCCTCCCTTAGACTCTAGCCCTGCCTCCCAAAAGAAAGGGGGTATGTCTGGCAGTGTGATTGACAGGCTGAGGTCCCCTGGTACAGTGAGGAAACTCTCCCTAAAGATGAAGAAACTTCCAGAGCTACGACGTAAACTCAGCCTTCGCTCATCCTCTCGTGCTCATCGGCAGGGAAATGACACCAGGGGTGGGGATGAGTTGACCAGTAAGAATGTAACATCATCATCAGTGTCCAACCAGAATGTGATCAGCAGATATCACCTGGATAGCTCTGCCCCTCCTGCCCGGCCCCTGCGTCGATCGTCCAGAGGATGCTCAGCCAGTAAAGGAGGTAAACAGTTCAGAGTGCGGTCGACGTCCAGATGTTTTAAGTTTATGTTTCATTCCTACAGTCACACATATATGTACACTCATCAGGAACACCTGTACACCTGCTTATTCTTATAAGTGAAACTGTTGGTCTGAGTGTTTGTGAAGCTGCTGATCAACAACAGAGGCATCAGTGAGCAGCTGCTCTGTGTTGATGAGAGAGGTCAGAGGCCAGAGGTCAGAGGAGAATGAACAGACTGGTTGGAGCTGCAGTCACTCAGATAACCACTCTTTACAACTGCGCTGAGCATAAAAGCTTCAGACTGAATAACACGTCAACCTGGAGGAGGATGGACTACAACAGCAAAGACCACATCAGGGTCCACTTCCTGTCACCAAGACCAGAAACCTGAGGCTGCAGTGGACACAGGCTCACCAACACTGGACAGGTTCAGGATCCAGGATCTGGATTTGTGCTGAGGTAGCAGATGATAGGGTCAGAGTCTGGATCCATGGACCAACCTGTCCAGGTGGTGGTGGTGGTGGTGTGATGGTGTGGGGATGTTTTCTAGACTCACTTTGGTCCTTAACACCAGTCAGTCCTGGTCTGAATGTCTCACTCTGACCATGTTCATCCTTCATGGCCACAGTTCACCATCTTCTAATGGCTACTTCCTGCAGGATAATGATCCCTGTCGCAAAGATGAAGCTCTGTACCCACCCATTTATCTTCACCTGTATAAACCTTTCTGTCAAAATACCAGGATGTAAAATGTTTGTTTTTCTTTCAGGTTATCTTAGTGACGGGGACTCCCCTGAACTGCTGCCACGGCAACAAGGCCCTCAACCTACAATTTCCCAGGAAACAACATGCGACGTCAGTTCGTTCCGGTTGTACGTGGGCTCTGATCCACCACGATGCAGCCAGCGGGTGACAGGTTTACTGACCATCCACCTGCTGGGCCTGGAGGAGATGAAGACTAGCAGGTACAAACACATCACTAACACCTGGAACTAGTTAACAGGCAGGTAAAGGTGACAGTGACCAATCATTTGCTGAACTTCATGAGAACTGCAGATCTTTGTATTTGTAGAGAACCGTTAGAGGTTCTCCTGCATCACCTACAGGTCTCTCTGTTCCTGTCTGTGTCTCCTCTCAGGTCAGAGGGCAGTAAGGAGGTCTTCCTGGCCATCCAGATTGACGGGGTGACGAGAGCGAGGACCGCCCTCCTGAACCTGCGAGGCTCTGCCCTCTCATTAAACCACACCTTCCACCTAGAGCTAGAGAAAGCCCGACAGCTCCGCCTTGTGGTGCTAACACCAGGTCCTGCTAGTTTATATAGTACTATTACAAATGCAGTTATGACTACTACTAATGTTACGACTATTACTACTGCAACGACTGATACTACTACTACTACTGCTACTACCACTGCTGCTGCTACTACTACTACTACTACTGCTGCTACTACTGCTACTACTACTGCTACTACTGCTACTACTACTACTGCTGCTGCTGCTGGAGCAACACAACCGACAAAATATGTCAACAACTACTTAAGTTCCTGATTTCCTTACTGCCTGAAGATGAACCCTGACTCAATGATGCTTCCTCTGGCACCATCTTCAGGACAAACGAGACATGTTTCTGCTCCACTGGAGGTTTAATAATCTTTTCCACAGTGGACCCAGTTCTTGTTGATCATCAAGCCTTTTATCTTTCCATGAAGGAAACATTAATGTTGGCAGGGTTTTCATCAGTTCATCAGGTTATATCAGCTGTTCATAATTAACATGAATTCATGTAATGTATATAATAATTAATTAATGTTAACTCCATAGTAGCAAAGGTCAAAGGTCTTTCTGCAGCTGGTGCCTATTGCCAAAGATCATGCGTCAAATAAAACACAGTTTTAATGAACATTTATTTTACAGCTTTAGTCACTGCAGATTATCAATACAAATATCATGTAATTAATACATCATTATGTAATAAATTAAATGAAGCTACTCAGCAGTTTGTTAAGTAACAAGCTCCAACTTCAGGAGCTGCAACATTAAAGTGATGAACACATGAATGCAACAGTAATTCAGTGACACAGTATACCTGCATATTACTCTGAGTTAGTACTTTTACTTTGAATACTCAAAGTATTTGTCTGATGCTGATACTTGTGTTGTTGCTGCTGCTTCCTTTGTGTGTTTTTATTTATTTCTGTCTCTGCAGCCAATCCACAGGCAGTGGGTGGGTCTAAACCAGGGACAGATCAAGGTCAGAATTCAGGTGGTCCAACCAGGAACAGAGTCTGCTCTCTGGGTGGAGTCTCCATCCCTCCACTCTTTAAAGGTACAGTACACTAAAATAGTGTGATTGTACTAATTCACCACTGTTTGCTGGAACCAAATGGTGTCATGTGTCTGCGTCAGGGAGTCGGGGTCAGCAGCTCTGTGTGAAGCTGGAGCCCAGAGGACTTCTTTACGTCAAACTGTCTCTACAGGAAAAATGGGACACGCAGGTACACAATAATATTATGATTACTACTACTGACACTGTGTAAAGCACCAAACATCTGGGAATGAGGATCCACAGCCAGGATCAGATCAGACTTAGACTCTTGTAAAAACTGTAACACAGACCATCATTCATTAAACAGTGACACAGTCCTGTGTCAGTTTACTTTGACCTTCATCTGTTCTCAGTGTCCTTCATCAGTACTAACTCTGTGGAAATAGTGTTAATGTGCGAGTGTGATTCTCCACAGCCCAGCACCGATACATCAGCACCTGCTAATGTATTTGGGGTGGAGCTGCACCACCTGGTGGAGAAAGAAGGCTCTGCAGCTCCAGTCCCGCTCCTGATTCAGAAGACTGTGGCAGAGATAGAGCGACGTGGACTGAAGGTATCTGTCTTTTCTCGGCTTCCCCATCAGGTTCTCCCTGGTTTAGTTTTCACTCTCTATTCACTTTAAAGGAAGCACAGGAACCTAACTTTACTGTTGTTCTTCTTCTTCTCAGTCCACTTGGTTTACTGTGTCACAGTCCAGTGTAAGTACTGAGCAGTTAGTAGAGTTAGTTAGAAGTTAGTTAGTTGTTAGTTTGGTTGACGACCTTTAAAGAAACAAAAGAAAAATGTCCACAAAGTGCCATTATTATTTTCAAAATAAAGACATTCACTCTTTACATCAGCCATTTCCTTATTAACATATTATTCACTCTTATTGACCTAATTAAATAATATCTGCAGTATCTTCATTTAGTTAAGATTAATTAAACATCAAGTTTAATTAATTTTGACATGCTTGTTTGCAGCATTGTGCTTAAACAATATTATTCAATAATATTCACATCACCCATAATTCATAACCATAACCAACATACAAGCAAGAGCATAATATGCTACACATGCTGCTAAACATTACTATTTAATATTTATCAAAATGATACATTTAACTTAGGTCTCTTTCCAATTAAAACTAAAGACAATGCTTCTCTGATTAGTGTGTAATGCTCATTTCATACTAGCACTTTCTTTTAGCTGAACCATGAGCTGAACGCTCCCTCTTCTCTGACAGTCCACTCAGCTTGTTACAACTTCCTGTGATTTATTTTCTTCTCAATTAAATCTTGGCCTGCAACTGAAAGTGAAACTTAAGTTCAGATTGACTTTGATTCACTTCATCTTTAGCTTGAACTCAACACCTCCCACTTCAGCTCCTGGTTCTTGAACCCGAGGAGGTCATGCCATTCTATCCATGTTCTGGTGTTGGAAGGGTTCTTAGTTTTATATGGTTCTCTTGAGTACACTGGCCCCATATTCCTCCTCCCCCTTCCAATAAAACTAATTTCAACTGCTTCGATCCACCACCTCATTTTAGTCATTACCCAAACACCAAAACCACAGCTGCAGACTGGAACAGGGACTCTAGATGTTCACCTCAGCCCAGTCCAAAATAGAAATACATGTTGATGCTGCTTAGATCTTTTTATGCTGGAAACAAACCTCTCCATGGAGTGAGGTGTTTAGGGTAGCTATTGGTTACATAATGTATATATACACATGAAGCAAGGTGATTGGCTCATTTAACCTCTGGGCAGGTTCTAGGTTGGACCACATGTAGACCAGAGAAGTGTACTTCCAGCTTTACCCTCAGTAAAATTTGAATAAAAAAGATAGTGACAGCACTCTCCCTTTGTCAGTGGTTGATTTAAACTGGTGAACAACACTGTGTAGACCTGAAGCTACATCTCTCTGAGCATTCAGGACTTTCTCCACCTCTGACAGCTGCTCAGACCTTTTCTGTTTGTCTGCCATCAGGTGGTGGGTCTGTACAGACTGTGTGGTTCTGCAGCAGTGAAGAAGGAGCTCAGGGACTGGTTTGAGAGGAACAGTTCAGCTGTCTGTCTCAGCGAGGACCTCTACCCTGATATCAACGTCATTACAGGTTGGTACTCACAAACAGCTGGGTGCCTTGGACCTGAAGACTTCACATTTTGGTTGAGTATGATCTTAATGACTTGGGGTCTGTCCCAGTACCCACAAATGTGGTCCTGAACACTTGAGCACCAGGTAGTTGGTGAGAGTGTCCTATGTCAACACACAGTGCCAACTCACACTTGACGCACACTGAACCTGACAGAGTCCGTATTACATGAGGGACATGGTCTCATGTGTCTCTGTGAGTCTGATGAACCTCCACACTCTTGACCCTGGCAGTTACCTGAACAACACTACACATGTGAGTGCTGGGATGGACTCTTAGACTTGAGTTTGCATTCTCCAACATGACCTTCATGTGTTTGAATACAGTGACTTATGAAGTGGTTACAACACAATAGCAGTGACTCAGATGTGTTTATACATGACTTTGAGGGCCTGATCTTCAGGACTTGACCTTGATGATTTGCTAACTACCTCTCTCTGTACTCAGACTTTACTCAGTACCGTGTGTTTTCTCAGGCATACTGAAGGACTACCTACGAGAGCTGCCGTCTCCCCTCATCACTAGGACTCTGTATCAGGTGGTAAGGGAGGCCATGACCCTACGACCCCCACCTAGCTCACCTGCGACGCCTGACCCTCAGCTGGCCCAATCTACCGTGGAGCTGTTGTCCTGTCTCCCACCTCCAGAGAGGGTAACACATAGTACTACTACTGCAGTACTGGATGTTGTGGTTCAACCTAATCCTTAAATCTGGGTCATTCTTAGTCCTCTAAAAGGTCTGATCAGTGCTTCTCTTCTGACCTGGTCACTTGGTTTTATTTATTATTAGTATGATGAGGTTGGACTTACTGGTTACCTGTGACATTTCCCTTCTTTCAGGCCACCCTGTCTCTCTTACTGGACCACCTTAGCCTGGTGGCGTCCTTCAGCTCGTCCAATAGGATGACCCACCAGAACCTTGCTGTCTGCTTTGGCCCAGTCCTCCTCACCCCGACCCAGGAGGCCTGGAGGGGAGGGGGAGAAGGGGGTGTAGGAGGGAGGGGAGGGAGAGGGGGAGGTAAAAGGCTTGGTCATGCTGAGGAGATAGCAAGTGCTGTGGATTTTAAAAGACACATCGAGGCGTTGCACTACCTGCTGCAGCAGTGGCCAGGTGAGACCAGGTGTAACAGAGCAGGAGACTGAGGAGACAATGTTTATATTATTCCAAATTTACAGCTCTACCCCCTTTCAATCTGTTGTTTGTCATGGAAACCTTCATACCTTTCACAGGAGTCACTTTGCTCAGCATCATATTTTTATAACTTCTTCCTCAGTGCCGACACATCGAACCCCAGCAGATGACCACATCTGTGCCTCCCCTCCTCCCTCCCCTGCTCTTACCCATAACCCCCTGGGCCTTCAGCAGCAGCGGCAGCGGCATCCTGCACTGCGATTGGCTCTGCCTCAGAACCCAGAGGAGGAGGTGGTGGTGTCACGTCGGGGTCGAGGTGGTCTGTCCCGGCTGGAGAGTCAGCCGCCAATCAACCGATACGCCGGTGACTGGAGCATCTGTGGACGAGATCTTTTGTCCGGACAGGAGGCGGACTACGATGAGGTAGCAGGAAGTGAGAGTGACGAAGGTAAGCAAAGGAGTCAGACAGTTTGAAGCCATTTTCTATCTACAGATGCCAAAGTTTAAATATTTATAACCACATTTTCAGAACTATTTGTTTATCATGTTGATCCCCCCTGTTATCTTCACTCTGACACCTTCTGTTGTTGTTTCAGACAGTGGTGATGCAGAGGAGGAGGAGAAGAAGAAGGTGTGGTCATCAGGAGGAGGAGGAGCTCTGTATGTGGACGACTTCATGGATTTTGATGCTCCATTTAATTGTCGACTCAGCCTGAAGGACTTTGACACTCTGATCCACGACCTGGACCGAGAGCTAGCCAAACAGATAAACATCTGCCTGTAGAGGAGGAAGAGGAGGCTGAGGGGGAGGAGAAAGAGGAGGAGGAGAAATTAATTAATCTGGGCTTGTATGTAGTAGCTCTGTCTGCAGTTGAGTCTGAATTTAAAACATTTGTTCAAACTTGAATCTTGTTAATCTGAATTTTCTGATTAAGATCAGAAACTGTAGATTTTTATGTCGCCAGAGGATTATCCAACAACCACAACATAGTATCAGTATCAGGTGTGGTATTGACCTCAGATCCAGTTGTCAGTTTGACCTCTGACCTTCTGACAGCGTCCTCTGATCTCTCTGCAGCAACAGAAGAGACAGCACTGGTGTCATCAGGAAACGAGACTAAAGGATTCATCTAAAAAAAATCATCTGTTTTCTATAAAAATGAAGAAACTTTCAGATATTCATGACATTTGTTTCTATTTTTATAATCACAGTTTTTTTAATCAACAATGTTTTCTCATAATAGCAAATGAGCCCTGGACTCAGTCGGTGGATTTGTCTGACCTTTACAGGTCATCAGCAATGAAACCAGATTAATGTATTTCTCTAATCCAAAAGTGGATGTAGCTTCAGTGCTCATACTTATATGGAGGAGAGGTGATGCTGTGGAGAACCTGCAGGAACAAAAACCTCTCGATAATGACTGATGACCTGATGTTCTCCTGTGTTTTAACGATAAAGAGGACAGTTCCTGCGGTTCTTGTCGCAGTGTTGACTCTATGAAGTCACTGATCTGTTTTATTCTTTAGTCCTGGGTATCAGGGTTGGACCGTGTTGGAGCTGTTTGCACTGTTGAAGCCATAACTTCACTCGTTGAAACTTTTAGTTGAAGTGAACAAACTGCAGAACTCATCGCTCTGCTGCTTCATCCAATCAGAGTTCCCTTCACTCTGCTCTGGCTCTGCTGATTGACTGTTTTTATTTTAGCACTGTGGTGATGATCTGAGGCTGCAGAGTCATGGACTTGCAAGAAAGTAAAAGGTATTTACACAGAACACAGAACTTATTAGAACATAACACACAGGTAGGTCAGAGACAAAACTCCTGATTTAAGAAAGTCCAGAAGAACCTCTGAGGAACGACAAAGAGGTATCAGTTCTGACTCCACCCACTGAATCCACCTACTGACCCCACCCACTGTCTCCAACATTTCAGATTCACGTCTTCATCAGGGGCCTTGTTTGTTCCAGAACAATAGGCAGCGTGTTCAAACAAGCCTGAATCACATTCTGTTAACACGTTCATTTAGCACAGCAGATCATCCTCTACAGGTCCTGCAGCACCCCCTGCAGGTAGAGCAGCAGAGCGGTGAGCAGCAGTCTTCAGTATATATTTTCATGGTACAGAATTTGTAACTGTGAGGAGGAGGTGGAGGGGGAGGAGGAGGAGAAGGAGAAACAGGAGGAGGAGGCTCAGTGTCACCATTGTTTCTGACAGTATTACTTTGTTTTGCACAAACCTCAATAAGCACTTATGTTTTTATTGATGATGACGACGTTTCTATGCAGATGATGTAACCAAAGTTTTGAAGCACAGTTCCTGTTGGAACAGACCACAGCAGCCTGTCTGTATGTCTTATTAACCTGAGCAACTATTAAACACATTATTATTATTAACTGAAGGACTGGGCTCTAATTATTCATGATTATTATTACCTGAAAGACCATATACTTGTGTATAATTCTAATTTTATTTTATACCACTTCATATTTCTACTGCAGTACATTCAGATGGTAAATATTCATTTGACAGCTGCAGACAGGTTTTATATACAAACATATTTTCTTCTGAGACATTAGCTGCCAACATTTGTCTCTTACATAAAATCAGTGTGTAGCTGTGTCTCTCCATCCATTCAAATATGTCAATTTTCATTTATAGATTTGAGTTAATTTCTGGTGATTTAGTTCTGGTTTTGTGAGATGTGATTCTCTGTAGATCATAGTAATGATGGGATTATACTTAATTTATTGAAATTCATATTGTCTGCAGACAGTCAGACTGACTGAGGGTCACAGAGGACGGATTCAAACAGGTGAATGAATGATGAGTCTCAAACGTCACAAGTGTGTGAAAGAGGAAAGTTAAAACAACCTATCTCCTAATACTCATAAATGCTTTTCAAACCAAACGTTCACAAAGCTCCAGACTTTCTAAAGTTAGAGGTGAGAGGTCACAGAGGATGTGATGTCAGCTGTGACCAGAACAGGCAGCAGGTTTGAACACTTTGAAGCACTGACCATGAAAACACAAACAGGAAGAGGCCTCAGGTGACGTCATACAGGTTATAAAATGTATCTGATGATTAAAAATCGGAAAATCAGACATGCTGAATCTTTAAATCTTTAAAATCAAAAACCTGACTTGTCTTATAAGGTAGAGAAGAGCACATTATTATTTATCTTTAATTATCATTATTATTTTGTTATTTAATTTTTTTCATATAAAAAAGGTCATCAAAAGTCATCAAAGTCACTGTCGCTCTCTTTCTCTCTCTCTCTCCGTCACTACGACACTCTTTTCTTTTTTTTTTTTTTTTTTGGCTTCTCTCTTATTGGTTAAGAGAGTGAGAAGTTGACGGTTCGGAGCTCTGATTGGCTCCCTCTCTCTCTTTCTCTCTCTCTCGGGGGCGTGTCGGAGCGCGCGGCCGACGGCGAGTTTCGTCATTAAAATGGCTGCAATAGAAAACAGAAGAATTTTAAATAGAAACAGAGCGAGCTCTTGTCTGTGTGTGTGTCTGCGATTCGTGTCGGACTGAGGCGGATTCTACTGGATTCTCCTGAAACAGAAACTTTTTCATGAACTGCACCAGGTAGGAGACGGACTGATATTAAACTGCGCCACAGCTGCGGCGTCACGTCCTTCCGGTGTACAAGTCTGATGTTTCTACTGTTTCTACTGTCTCTGCCCTGAGGCCAAAGGTCACTGACCACAGACCAGTCTAACCTGGATCGGTCGGTAACAGTGTGAGAGCAGGTGATGAATGTGGACAGTAAAGTTTAAAAAGGTCTTAGTTTAACTACAGAGTATTAGATAATGATAAAACGTCTCTGTTTAAACTGCAGCAGACATCTGCACAACATCTGGGCCCTCAGGGCAATAAACAAATAAAAACAGTGATGAGACACAGTCTCTTGCAGCCACGATCCAAATCTTTTACAAATGTGCAGTGGACTCACGGTGAGAGGGTCTGGATTCAGCTGTATATATGGGTCATTGACAAATAAAACCTTTTAAATTTAACTATTTACTAGCCTTTAAAACATTGTTACTTTGTGGTTGAGTTTTTTGTTAACTATAATTTAAGATTCTTGCATTTCAGTGGCCAGGTATTTAATATTTTTAATATCCAATTTTACATTTGAATACAGAAAAACTTGTACATAAATATACAAATGAATCTATTTAATACAATAGCTGTATACCTCAGTCTTCAACCATTTGTTCACTTTAACCTATCATTTATCGGTTTAAATAAATATTTTACCTGGTCGCACCACCTGACGATTCAGTTGTGTCACCTGACTTTTGCAGCTAATTTCAAATTAAACAGGCTTCTACTTAGACACCTATTTAACCTTTATCCTTTGCTAGCAAGTTCATACATATAGTTTTTTTTTAAAATGAAGAGTTTTATAATAAAATAACATTTTCCTAGTTTTACCTTGTTTGTACCACCTGACATGAAAAGTGTACCAGCCCAACTATGAGTTGAAAGTAGCTATTTTTATCAATATTTGAGAGAGCTCTACAAACCTTTTCACTCATCAATAAAGATCACTTGGGGTCCTCTGGCTGATGGAATATCCTGTTTGATGTTGTCACTATTCACTTCAGAATAAAACATGCATGTATACAGTTGCACCACCCTGACATTTGACAATACACAAATTCCCGAACAAAAGTTTTTGAATTGTTTTAACACCTTTAAAACTATTAATATTTGTGAATTTAGTTTATTTGGTCTCAAACATGAAATCATGCCACAGTATTTATTTTGAATTTATTATTATTGAAATATCATATTTAATACTTTTCTCAGGCTGTTCATTAATTCGGATGGTTGCGCCACCTGACATTTTGGTGGTTTGAGAGGCCAAAATATAAAATATATACATTATTATAATGTACTGAAAACATGGTCGAACTACAGCAGTTTTATAGAATAAAATGATGCATGTCATGAATTCATTAAAATTATTTTAAAGGAAAGTAATACACTCGGACACAAAAATATGCATGTCATGTCAATGACCCGTATATTAAACACATATTTATTGATGTGGTGATCTGTGCTCTAAACAGTTCACAGCCTCTGCTCTCCTGGGTTCCACCTGCACAGGTGTTAGCTCTAGATGTACCTGTTACAACGTGATCATTTTAATTAGTAAAGACTGTTCTCGTGTTTTACTCCAACCTCAGCAGGTAAGAACAAGTGTTCTGAGGTGAAAGCTGAGTGATACAGGGTACTAGTAAGGCTCATAAATGATGTCAGCCAATCACAATGCAGAGTCAGAAGGACTGACTGTTCCCTCTGTTTGTGAATGAGAGTGTAGTGATGTTCTTCATTCATCCAGAAAGAACAGCAAGAACTGGATCAGGTCAGTCCAGTTTACTGATCCAAAGGTAGAGGTCTTCATACAGACGTCATGATCAGGACCATGAGTGGAGGACGTAATGAGCTCTTATGTTTCCAGTGATGTGATTGGTCAGCAGTGGGGCTGTTGATCCTGCCTGGGAGAATTAGTCCTGCTCTGTAGGTTACTGTGGTTTCTAACCCTCAGGTAAAGGTGTTGTGATTACAAAAAACCTGAGTTAAACCCAAACTGATCTGAGTCTTTCTGACATAGGCCCAGATCTCAGACCTGCTGAGAAACAGGTCTAATAAATGAAAATCTGTTCTGTCCATCTTCAGGGTCCTCCACATCCTGAACCCTCACCCTGGGGATCAGTCTCCCATCATGCCTGTAGACATGGCCGTGAGGATCTGCCTGGCTGGCTCTCCTCCCCTTTGCTCCTTCCTCAGTAACTATGACAACCGCTGTTCATCATCATCAGCTGCTATGCTGCAACACTGTGAGCCACTGCGACCATGTTTGAGCAGCAACTTCACCGTGGCGACCACAACCTCGCTGTCAGCGGCCACGGAAACCAACAGCAGCTCGGGGAGGATGAGGAGGAAGAAGAGAGTGGTATTTGCTGACTCTCGTGGTTTCGCGCTCACCGCTGTCCATGTCTTCAACAAGGCCAAGGACAACCTGCTGGCTGAGCTGGAGTTCCACCTGACTGAGATAGAGGGAGCCGCCGCCGCACTACACCTGGGAGGCAACAAAGGTGACTGAGATCAAGAACAGCCAATCATTACAGAGCTGGTAAACAGGAAGAAAATTTTATTAGAGCTGAAACGATCAGTCGAGAGTTAATTAGCCAACGGATCAACAGAGACGCAACCAGTAACCACTGTGACAAATATATAAATCATTTAAAATCAAACCAATCAATTAAATCATTGATCTGGTCCACAGATCAGAGAGGGAGAGAGAGAGACAGGCAGAGCTAGGGAGAGAGAGAGAGAGAGACAGACAGGCAGAGCGAGGGAGAGAGACAGACAGACAGAGAGACAGTGACAGATAGAGAGAGTGATATAGAGAGAGAGGCAGTGAGACAGACAGACAGACAGAGAGAGAGACAGAGAGAGAGAGAAAGAGGAGTACTGTGGTGAACAGGTGTGGAAGGGTTGGTAAACCCTAACCCTCAGGAGAGACACTGTAGAATCAGTGACAGCAAACTAAAGGTAAATGTGGGATCACTGTTTAATTTTAGCTCAACATCTAGAGTCCAGATAAAGATTTTATTAGGTTTATTTAAATTTATTTTGATTAAAGCAAAAGTTGAATCAAGAAGCATCAGTACACCACTTTCTTACCTGTGTTCACCTGTTCACCTCAGAGCGTCAGTCGACCTCTGTTTCTGTTATTTCCACTTTCAGCTCCTGATTGGCTGTTGAATGACAACTGACATGAAACAGTCAGTAAGCTCTCTGTGAACCCAATCACCTGTTCTGACAGGTTGCTACCTGCAGCACCTGATGTCAACATCCACCACAATTGCTCTAATCTGGAAGTAACCCAAGATGGTGTGTGATCTGAGACCTTGAACACAACTTAAGTTCCATTAATGCTGTTGGACACCTTTTGATTAAGAAGTTAAATTAATACCATTTGATCTGCCTTGTCCGTTCTGATCCTCTTTCAGATGTTGCAGATTGTGCTTCAGGCCTGCTTCTGGACTTCACCCAGCCAGCTGCAGACTATCTGGACCTGAGAAACCGACTCAAAGCCCAGCAGGTTTGTCTGGAGACCTGTTCTGTCCAGGACCGCCTGCTCTCAGGCACTGTGCAGGTCCAAAATATCTGCTTTGAGAAGTCTGTCTCGGTTCGGATTACTTTTGACTCATGGTGCTCCTTCCAGGATATTCAGTGCCAGTACCTGAACAACATCTATGGCTGCCCCGACACTGACACCTTCTCCTTCTCAGTCTTGGTGCCGGAGCTCTTTGAGCCCTCCAACAGTGTAGAATTCTGCATTCAGTACCGGACTGAGGACCAGACCTTCTGGGACAACAACAATGGGAACAACTACCGGCTGGTGGTTGCAGAGTCGAACAGCAGCCCGACCCGGAGCACTGAGAGTCCAGCAGGGCTGGAGATCCAGAGAGACTGCGTTGGAGAGAAGAGGGAGGAGATGGAGTTTGATCCCTTTGGTAGTCCCAGGACGTCAGCGGGGATCTTCCCTGAGTGGCAGAGCTCGGGTCATGTAGAGACCTGTGCCCCCTATTGGTGAGACCACAACAGGACATAATTTTGATGTTGCACTCACTCTGTGATTTTGTTGTCAGAGATTCACAGGACCTTCACATGAGCACCTGACAGCCACATTATACCCTCTGCAGGTGATCCAGGTGGGGCTGTGTAACACACTATGGACGGCTTCCACTTGGGTTACTTCAGCTCCCTAAAATGAATTCTTCCGAGTCTTTATGAAAGACAAGTATTAACCTCAGGATGGACAGTGGATGCACTCTCACAGCCAATCAATTGTCAGGTTGTCAAAATGGCTATCTCTGGCACACCAAGATTGGCCCAGGTGGTCCCAGGTGCATACACTTGGCCTGAGTCCTGCAACCTGCATCTGATCCTCAGCCCAAATCTTTTAAAATGTCTCTTCTCGAGTCCAAGGACGTGACATGCCCCCTCTTCATTTCCTGCATTGTAGAGTACAGACCGTCTATCCCTCTCTCTGTCCCACCATGACAGCTGATGAATCACAGTCAACAGAAACCCTTTAGGATGTCAAAGTCCTGAACCAGCTGTCAGTGAGTCAAACATTTAGAGAACTCCTGGACCTTTCTGCAGACTGGGTTGTTCTACAGTGTTGAGTCCTGTTTGTGTGTTAAACCTAGATGCCTTGAGGCTCAGTTCACCTTGGCTCTTTAACATCCAGACCCAAACCCAAAAACCTAACCTGGCTCAGTCGTCTGGGTCGTGAGCATGGCTGAAACCAAATGTCCAGACTTCCCTGCACTTACAAATGGGCTGTCCAAACCCACAATTCATCAAAGGCTCAGTCCATAAGGGGGGCATTTGGACTCATTCCAGCCTGAAAAATCTTCTGTTCTTTTTTAGGCTTTGTATAACTGTTCCCATTAAGACCTCTAATTTATATTCGACTTGTCAATCGCTTGAAGAGATTGACACAGGGGCAATGAGCAAATAACCTGAGCCAGCTCCGGTCTCAGGTCTGTTCAGACAGGATCAGTGTGAATGTTTTTTGACTGTTGGAGTTTCAGTCTACACTAAACGCACCAAAACTTAGAGAGAGGAACATGCACATATCTGATAATATCCTGTCCTCATCTTCGGTAACACACAGACCATTGAGTTTTTACATTTAGTGTTCAGCACAGTGGGTTTTAAACACGGTTGTGGTGGTGTGAACAAACAGGTAAATTTACAGGTAGAGATTTTTGTTCTGATGGCGTCACGACCAAACAACCTCTCCAGACCTCCATGTTAGTAACTATGCAGAAAATAATAATGACTCTTCTGTTTGGTCCCAGTTTGGATTCTCTGTTGTAATGAAGTTTTTCTGTAGTGTGGAACCAGGACTGTAGTCCTTCCCTATTATCTCAGACTCACCTCTGTCTCATGGGAGTTTTGACTTGGACTCGTCTCTGTCTCTTAGAGAGGTTTTGACTCAGACTTGTCTTTGTGGAGCTTTGACTCTTTTTGAGTTTGAACTCTGAAGGACTGAAGTCTGAACCCTGTGTCCTCTGTACTGAGAGAGACATGTGGACCTCCTTGGACTCGTCTAAAAGATGCCAACTATGCTAAAGCACTGTTTCTGTGCCCCCGGTAGAAGTTAGTTACATAACAACTTGAATTCTTACTGGTGTTGCTATGCAGTCTAGTATCCTACTGTAGTCTTGTTGTCATGGCAACTACTGTAGATGGAGAGAGGTCAAGCTGAACCTGCACTTCCTGTTAGCTCTTGTAGCCATACCACTTTAAAAGCCTTTATCTAAAATCCACTTCCAGTGCTCTTACCCTGACAGCAGCTGTTACCGTGTGTGTGTGTGTGTGTGTGTGTGCTTTATTAGAGGCTGAAGGAAAATGTAAAGTGTGTAAACTGAATGTGGGTGTTCGTCGTGTTAGCCTGTGGCTCTGACTCAAAGTAATTTAAGAGTCTCAAGTTTTGTGTTTGCAGATCTGCCAGAAGACGAAATGTTTGGTGAACAGACTTGTGCTGCGTTCATGTCACATCTGATTTATAGTAAAAAACTACAGTAACTGTAGGGGGTTGGGGATCTTACTCACATTGGATGAATCACCACGACCTGCAGGTGAGGGTATCTAAGTTTTACAGGACAGTTTTTATTCAAACAAAGTTGTGAGCTGGTTCTGTCTCGTTCACTGATGCTCAGGAAGGTTTCGTAGGGAAGTTAATCACACGGACGTTTGACAAACCACTTATTCACGTCACAGCAGTAAAACAAGGCTCGGTCACTGTTTTCCACTCCAGACCTCCAGGTGGCACTATACTGAACTGCTCCACTTTAGCTGCAATGCTTCTTCTGAATGTTAAAATGTCTTCATGTGAAGCAGTGTAGCTCCACACAGTAGCAGTAGACTCAGTGGGTGTTTTCTACTCTCTGGCCGTAGGTGGCAGTTGGTGCACCAGTAGCACCAATACCCTCCAGTGGGCGGGGCTGATCGGAGCAGTTTTTAGATGATTTTTAATGACTAAGATTAAAAAAATTTGGGAAGTTGTTCTGAGTTATAGTCCACTCGTATTTATTCCAACGTGACCTGAATGCAACACTTCAGCCAGAGTTAGCTTGCATTAACTTAGCATATATGATTAATGTCATTTAACCTGGCTAGCTACCAAGCTAACCAGCTGCTAGCATCAGCGACTGTAATGTAAGGTTCAAAGTAATGATGATGTCATGATGCACTGCTCAAGGAAGAAATTATGTACTGTACTGTTCCTTTCTATGTGTCCTTTAAGAATAAATGTCTAGTATTTACAGTGTTTAATGCCGCATTTGTTTCTGTTTTCTTCTTAAAAACTTCATTACATCATCAGAAAACTTAGTGACATCACACATATATTTAATTTTTAATTTGTCTGATCAACTGATAAAAGTATTTTAGATGATTTATCACTTTATATTTCTCAAGCAAAGTGTAAAAATCTGCACCTGAACTAATATTTATTAATTGCAGGTGTAAATGTCATCATCCAGATAATGTGTCAGATACAGACCATGTAGTAAACCTCCACAGATCCTATTCAGCTTCTGTTTCCACTCTCAGATTATAGAGTTATGTAAGAGGAATGAACCGTGTGAACGTCTCCTCCATCTGAACGCTCTACACATGAAGATTAAAACAGTTCAGCAGGTTTATGTCCACAGGTATGTTTCTATCACTTTTCATTCTGGCCTCTTCTCTTAGTTTTAGTCTTTTATTTAGTTTTAATCAAGATTTCTGCTAGTTTTAGTCTCGTGTGTTTGGACAGTTGTTCATTAGCATTAGCACAGCTGTGTGATGCTGCTCATTCTGCAGCTTCTTCACTAAACATACAGTGTCTGGTTAATGTCATGAATCTGGAAGATTCAAGAGTTTGACTGTCTCACTGCTTCTGAACACAAAACATCTCAAAGACAGTAACGTTACCGTCACAACCACAGCTCCTGGTAACGTTAGAACATTAATGACAGAGAAAACATTAGAATGTTACTGACAGAGACAGAACATTACAGAATGCATGAGCCTTCTGTCAGAGCAGAGGTCAAACAGATAAATCAGTTTCTGATCAGGAAATATTTATTATTGATATTACTGATATTATTAATGGAAAAAACCTTTGTGATTCTGCAGGAAGATATATAAAACCATCTCATCACTGTCTCATTATCAGACTCCTCTTCATCAGCAGTGACAGCAGGTCTGAGGACAGCTGCAGTATTAGAGTTATATAAAGCTGGGATTGTCACACAACTGTCACACAGAGTATCACACACACACACACAGTCTGTGTATCCCAGATCCAGACTACACTCTGAGTGTGTTCACATTGAAAACATAATCATCATCATCATTGATTATGTCATCATCATCATTTATCATATCATCATCATCATTCATCACATCATCATCATTCATCAATTCATCATTATCATTTATCATATCATCATTAGTCATCACATCATCATCTTTCAATGTAAAGGTTTACTGTGTTTTGTATTATTATATTATTATATTACTGTATTATTATATTACTATATTATTGTATTATTGTATTATTGTATTATTATATTATTATATTATTGTATTATTGTATGAAATAACCCACAGGGTCATTTTCTGGACACATAAACAGTATTACACAGTTTAATCATCCAGATGTTGGAATTGGACTCTGGAAAGAGTCTTTCTGCAGGTATGTGTCCATCAAAGGTGATGGGGGTGGGGGGGTGGATGAACATGTAGAACCTTAGAATAGGAGAACAGAGCTCCAATAAAACGTAAAGTATTTCTTCTCTGGTTACTGAGGATCAGACGGGGTCAGCAGCCGTCTCCTTCAAGTTCAACCAGCAGGGTCAAAGGTCAGCACACAAACGTGTGTGTGTGTGTGTGTGTGTGTGTGTGTCTATATTAGGAGGATAGATGGAGGTAAAGCTTGCCACCATCTTCATTTTCAATTTTGTTCTACTGCTGCTGTGAACATGGAGCTGCAGAGGTGAGCTGCTCCTCATGGAAAATATTCATGACTCTTTATTAGGGCCTGAGCACTGAAGGGTACCTATTGAAACAGCTGTTTATTATTGATAATTGATTTTTCATATCAGCCATGCTGCATTCTACTGTCTGTTACTTTCATTATCAACTGATCTGAAATGAGATAAAATTTAAAAATAAAAAATGTCTGGTATAAATAAAAGACCACTGATGGAAAGTGACGGAAACAAGTTGTACTGTGATGGTTTAAGTGAAGGTGACTGGTGTTTGATAAGGATTTTTACACCATCAGATCAGAGCTGATCAGCTGGGAGGATGAAGAGGAGAAGAAAATGACTGTGGTAAGAAAACTTAATGTTTCTGCTCTTTTTCTATTCAATTTACAAAGAAACATTAAACAAGTTTAGGTTCCAGACAGATTTGGTTTTTAAGGTTCCACCTGTTCAGTTCTAATGTTTCTGTTCTTTGTATGTGAACATGAAACGTCTGGTTCTCATTTCTGTACTCAGACAAACAGAACATGTGAAACATCCCAAAGTGAATCTGATGTGACCACAAACTGTATGTGGATATTTACATACATGTCAGACAGTGTGGAGCACTTTCACATGTATGAATTATTATCTCGACTCTTCATTCAGAGACAGAAAGTTTGATCATTCAGATCCGCAGTTCAAGATCAGTCAGATCAAGCTGATTTTACTGAACTTGTTTTTAATATAATTTAATTTAAAAACTGTGTGTGTATGTGTGTGTGTGTGTGTGTGTGTGTGAGAGTCCTGTGACCTCTGACGTGATTGGTGGATAATAAAGTGACATCAGAAGTAGGTTAATGATTAGCTCTGGTCCACCTGTCGCTGTCATGGTAACAGTATGTCAGTCAGTCAGCTGACTTTCTGCTGCCCCTCACTGACTCTGTTTCTCTCCATCTTTTCTCTCTGTCTGTTCAGTCTGTTTCTTATCGTCAGCTTCAGTGACATCAGAGTTTTGTTGCTGTTGTGCGCCACATGTAAAGTGTTGACAATGATTCATCTTTAAATGTCTAAAGAAGTAAACTGTTTTTCCTTTCATGAATATAAAAAAGTCAGAGTATATGTGTGTATGTGTTTGAAGGGTTTATAACACACACATCAGTGTTTGTGTGTTTGTTTCTTCTTCACTGTCAGAGATCACATGAACCCTACTGACCTCTGACCCCTCCACTTTGGGAAGTGATTGGGCAATAAAATGACACCAGAGAAGGACATGTCCAACACACACACACACACACACACACACACACACACACACAGAGCTGTAAACTGAGGCCGTGGTTCCTCTTTAAGCTGCTAATAAAGTTTTACAAGACAGAGGAGACAAGGGGTCAGAGGTCAGGCAACCTGCTGTGTGGTGGGTGGTGGATCTCTATATTGTTATTTGGTTGGTCAGTTGGTGTGGTGGTGTGGGGTGCACATGTTTACTGTGTTTGTTGATTCTCTGCAATAATAAACTGAACATAATTTGTATTATTATTATTATAAGTAGTATTATTATTATTGTTCATTCAATGTAACAGTGTTACAGTGTTACAGTGGTACAATGTTAAGATGGTACAGTGGTACAGTGGTACAGTGATACAATGTTACAGTGTTACAGTGGTACAATGTTAAAATGGTACAGTGCTACAGTGGTACAGTGTTACAGTGGTACAGGTTAGGGTTGAACCGGTCACTCTAAATTGCTCATAGGTGTGAATGTGAGCATGAATGGTTGTTAGTCTCTGAGTCAGGGCTGTGTTAAATAGGTGACCTGTCCAGAAGGACCCTGCCTCTCATCCTGGACAATCATCTCTGTGTCTTCAGCAGGTGGAGGATGGAGGCTACGAGTTGTCTATCTCTGAAGAGAAGCAGGACACTCAGACCTGCAGCAGAAACCCAGACTCTGAGCCTCCAGTCGGCCTCAAGGTCAGAGCAAAACTCCTGAACCAGAATCCATCAACATGTCAGCCAGTTTAGTCCAGCTTTAGTCCAGCTGGGCACCATGTTCCTTGGAGGAGGGGGTCATGAGTTATTAACATACTAACAGTGGCTGCTGTTGTTACATTAATAATAATGTCAGATAGTGTTTTGTTTCATATACATAAATAAGGTGATGATCTTTTTTATTTATCTATATAAATATATCTGAATCTTTTATTTATCTATATATTTGTATTTATAATAAAGGCAACAGTGGTGCCAGTGGTAATCCGAGCACTGGGGGCTGTGACCCCCAAACAGGGAGAATGGCTCCAGCAGATTCCAGGTATAACATCTGAGGTCACTGTCCAGAAGAGTGTAGTCCTAGGAACCGCTAAGAAGACTACAAAGCAAACTCTGCTGCAGCTAACCCCCCCCCCCCAGACCGGGATTTCACTGGAAAACAGCTGTGGGGTTCTACCAGCTGTCATTCTGTAGCAGTACTAATAGTAGTTGTGGTAGCAATACTTACATTGGATCAGATGTTAACACTTTGCAGTCTGAGGTCTCCTGTTCCTCTGTCTGCCCTGGGTCAGATGGATAAATCCGGCCGTCTCCTCCTGGAGACTCCAGCTGACCTCCAGAAGCTTCTGCTGCTGAGGAAGACCAAGAGACAGAAGAAAGCTGCTGTCAGGAGACCTGCTGCTTTGCCCCTTGCTGCCCAGACAGTGGTAAGACCATCACACAACCACTCAGGTGACCAGGTGATTTACTCAAGTAGTGAAGTACGACTGTGGGACACCTTCACTTCTGTAACTCATTTCGAGGCTTGGCCTTTTGGACAGAAGACCAGACCAGCTTTGGTTTTTGAAATAATCAACGCATCAATTAGTAATGTAAATGATTTACATTTAGTTGCAGTCATATACAGAAAAGTTAGAAGCAGCTCCACAATAATCTTATGACATAATCTTTGTTTAACAGCAGATGTATAGTTTCAGTACTTTTACTTTAATACTTTCAATACTCTTAGTGCATTTTTCGGATTATACTTATTTTTACTGTGTGGTATCAGTACTTTTACGGGGTGGTACCAGTACTTTTTAAGTGTGGTATCAGTAATTTTACTGTAGTAAAGGATGTGAATACTTCCTCCACCACTGTTGAGTCAACACTGTTGAGTCAAATAAAAGAAACAGTTAAAGTAGAAGCTTCACATGAAGTCAACATTTAATCCATTAACACAAACTGTTAAATAATGAAGAGAAAATCATTGTAGCTTCTAACGTTTATATTTTAACAGAAAACATTATTTTAGTGGAGACTGACATTTATATGAGAAAATAAGAAGAGTGGTCTGCATCAGTGTTGAAGATCAGACAGGAAGTACAGTCTGTTTTTAGTCTTATATAATGTGTGTGGTGTGTGTGTGTGTGTGTGTGTGTGTGTGTCAGCCTTATTATGTGGATGAGGACGATTTCTTTAAGGCCTGTGATCAGAATCAACAGCTGGTAATTGATAGGTACCTGTCCACGGGTGGAGACATCAACACCTGCGACACTGTGAGTCATCCACACTCCACCCTGTGTGTAGTAAATGTGTGTTACTGTGTATATTTTCTGTGTGGAGATAATGTGTGTTACTGTGTGTATTTGCTCAGTGTAGATAATATGTGTTACTGTGTGTAGTTTGAGCGTACAGGTCTCCACAGAGCGTGCTCTCAGGGTCACACTGACGTTGTCTCCAAACTGTTGGAGTCTGGAGCGAACATCCACAGCAGAGACAAGGTAGACCTAGTTTATCTGGTCAGTGTTAGGACCAGTTTAATCCAGACTCAAAACCAGTTTAATCCAGAGTCAAAATCAGTTTAAAAGAGAGTTAATACCAGTTCAATCCAGAGTTAGTCCAGGGTCTGATTTTCCCGTTCTTTCCAGCTCTGGTCCACATGTGTCCACTCTGCCTGTCGAGGAGGACATCTGTCTGTCCTCAAACAGCTGCTGAACCACGGAGCTGACATGACTGCAACAGACACGGTAATACCACTGACATTACTACTACTACTGCAACAGACAAGATAATACGACTGACATTACTACTACTACTACCGATAAAAGTACAAGTGTTTACTACATGTTACTCATTCCAAACATAAAGAGTATTATGACTTCAAGCATTGGATACAGAAACTGTCTCTACTCTCATCTACAAACATCTAATATTAATACATGAGAAAACACAGACTGTGATTTGAATCTACTCTCTTCAAAAATATACAACTCTACATGAGGTACTTCTATAGTCAGATAAATACTCTGAATACTCAGATTATATTTAGCAGGAAAACTTGACGGTACTAAAACTGGTTTCACCTGTAATTATATTAATATATTTAATATTTTAATAAAGTTAAATTACTTACGACTATTTCTGTTACTGTCACCAAAGCCCCATCGATATGTGTGTGTGTGTGTGTGTGTGTTAGCTGAACAGCACTCCTCTTCATGTCTCTGTGCGGACTGGACACTATGACTGTGCTGAGCACCTGATTCACTGTGGAGCTGAACTCAACACACAGGACAGAGTGAGTCAACACACAGTCAACACACACACACACACACACACACACACACACACACACACTTGTACTTCCATCTAACCCTAACCTTAACCCTTTTCCTAACCCTAACCCACTTCCATGTGATTTGAAGGTGTCTCAAAAAGTGAGGACCGGCCAAAATGTCCTCACTTTCCCAAAATGTCCTCACTCTGTTAGTAAAATACTTTTTTTGGTCCTTGCTATGTATCAAGTACAAGTACACGCACACACACACTCACACACGTGTGTTGTGTTTGTTTCAGGAGGGAGACACTCCTCTTCATGATGCTGTTCGACTCAACAGATTCAAAATCATCCAGCTGCTGTTACTGCACGGAGCCAACACACACATCACCAACCAGGTAACACACACACATCACCGACCAGGTAACACACACACATTATCATCCAGGTAACACACACACATTACTGCCCAGGTAACTGTATGAGAAGTTACTGATGTGATGGATGAAACGTTGGTGTCCTGTCACTGGACAAGGACAAAGCTGATGATCACAGGTAAGACAGTGGGTAGGCTTCTCATATAATGGAGCTAAGTGTGAGGTGAAAGTGGGAGGTGGGCTAAGCAGACCTCTACAATCCAAAGGCAGGGCAGTCCCCTCTCTGGTCAGCTCTACAGTTTCCATCCATCCATTTTCTTCCACTTATCTGAGGTTTGGTCGTGGTGGCAGGTCCAAAGCAGTCCAGACGGTCCAGGCACTTCCTGGGGGTCCTGAGGAGTCCACTATTCGACAGCCAGGACAGAGCCCACATCGCTCGTCCTGAAACCAAAGGTTCAACGATCAGTTGGAGCTCCATTTCCAGCAGCCTGGCTGCTTTCCCCAGGAGGCTGATCAGTGTGACACCCTGATAATTTGAGCACACCCTTCAGTCCCCCTGTTTGAAAATGAGAACCACCACTCCAGTCCACTGTCCCCAACCTCCATGGGACATTGAAGAGGCATGTCAACCAAGACAGCCCTACAATGTCCAGAGCCTTCAGCATTTCTAATACAATCCTATCTCATCTGATCAAATCAAATCTAATCAAATCTAATCAAATCTAATCTAATCTAATCTAATCCACTCCAGACGCCTTGCCGTCGAGGAGCTTCTTGACTACCTCAGCAACCCATTCTAAGGATATGTGCAAAACTTACCACGTCTTCAAACTCTGCCTCCTCCTCAGAAGACATATTGGCTGGGTTCAGTAGTTCCTCAAAGTATCCCTTCCACCGACCGACAATATCCACAGTCCGAGTCCCAGTAATTCAACACAATACAAAACTATTTTATACAGATGAATACAAACATTGAGATCACACAGATGTGTAGTTTGGGGGATGTTGTTGTGAGTCAGGCTGTGGCAGGCAGAGAGCTGCTGGTCCTTCACCCAGGAGAACTGAGAGTTTCTCCTTAGGGGTTAACATCTGGAGGTTTGGTATCTTCTTGCTTGTTTCTCTGAAGCGGAGGTCTCTCACTGGAGAGAACTTATCACAGTGGAGCAGTGACCACAGACTTGCTCCTCTCTGGACAGCCATGTCTGTCTGTGCCTTCCTGTTGGTCACTGTGTTTGGTCAGGATCCGTCTCTGCCTCCTGTCTCTGACAGAGTAGAGACACTCAGACATTTATATTCTCTGTTCAGGGACAGATAACTAATACAACACTTCAGGCTAATTTGGGTTTTGGTTTCATTTGTTCAGTGGTGTACATAAAGATGTGTTGACTAATTGATTAGTTTAATTCTGTTGTGTTGCTCTGAATCATTGATGATGAGAGCGTGGCTAGTTAACCCCCCCCCCCTCTGTACCTCTCCTCCAGGATGGACACTGTCCTCTTGATGGGGTGTTGCAGTGGCAGAATGAAGCAAAGACTCTCCTCCTGGAGAAGAACCACAGGAAGTAATGTCACTAGACAAACGTGTTCCTCATTCTGTATCATTATTATTATTGATTTTTGATTGGTTTTATTTATTATTTATTCTTTTGAGAGATGTCATGAACAAGGTTTTTATTTTTAACTAACTTTTTGTGGAGATGATGAGAACATGATCAGCTGTTTGATGTGTGGATGCTCTGCATGTTGTGATATATTTCAAAATAAAGTTTTTCAGTGTCTCAGTCTTCTATCTCAATTAAATAATCAGACCCTGGGCTGGATCTTCCTCTAAACTGACTCAGACTAATGTTGTTCAGTGTTTGTATTTTTCTCTTAAATGGATTAAACATGTGGTGTGTTGATGTCACCTGCAGCTCAGTGACATGGATCCTGGTCCTTCATGTCTTCAGGGTAGAACTGAACTTTCACTTTACTAAAACACCAGCTGATGCATCATGTGACTGTCTTTAATAATTGTATCACTCATCAACCTAACCCTAACCCTTAACCTTGATTGTTCCCCTTTCTGTAAGTCGCTTTGGAAAAAAGCGTCTGCTAAATGACTAAATGTAAATGTAAATGTAAATCATCATCATCATCATCAAACATGTAACATGTTTAATATCTCCCCTTCCCCCTTTAAAAATGTAACAGTCACCTTTACTCAGAACAGTAGCTCTTTCAAGTAACAATACTTTTACTTTAGTACATTTTTCCAGTTCTTTCCACCCCGGGTTGGGCCACACCCTCTGTTTCCTTCCAGGGGTCTAAACTTCTGTCAGCACCACCCACAGGATGCTGAGTTCACTACAGCCATAATCTGAACAGTCCTGGATCTCAACATGTAGATTCTCGCCTGGCGGCGGTCCTGGAGAAAAGATCATGGGGACTCGCAGGAAGGAGATTGGGACATTTCCTGATCAGCTGATGGTTTGTTTTGTCTCACATCCTTCTGGTCTCGCTGCTTGTTGTGAAATAAAATCAACAATCATCTGCTACTTAAATATTTTACTTTTATTTCAAGTTTCTGACATACAGGAAATACAGCTGTTTTTATTTTTCACAGTTTAAGTGTTCCAACCCTATCCAAACTTAGAAACACCTGAGTGAGCCCAATGTCCAGCCTGAAACATATAAAACCAGGTCATCAGCATACAGAGATATGCACTGCTTCACCTGTTCGTCTGCAGGGAGCTTTCCTCTTACTGCTGCTCTGCTCAGAGCCCAACTGTCATGGCCGATCAGTTTGGCCAGTCTCAGGCTGAGGATGCACCACCATGAATAAGAACAGGTCACATCATCATTTGTTTTAGTGTGTTCTTAAAATGTGTGATTCAGGCTTTATTGTCATCGTCAGTGTTTAATCTGAAATCCTACAGTGAGCAGTTACAGTGAGGCTCAGCACCACAACATGTACACAACAGCATGTACACACATTTATACACATGCTCACTCTTTTATACACAACATATACACAACACCATGTACAACTGCACTCAGACACACTGACAGCAGCAGGTTTTCTTTTCCCTCCACAGTCTGACATCACATTGCTCCCTGTTTGTATGAAGATGAAATAATATATTGATATTCACTGCTACTGTAGTATTACTGTGTACTACATACTGTATAGAGGATCAAGGTGCAGTCAGGACAGGTCAGTGGGTCAGCTGGGGGATGTGAAGAACCTCCTCCCTGGTTCAACTCGACCACTGAGGAGAGAAAATATAAAGTCCAGTAACTGCTGCAGTCAGGTCCACAATCCAGGCCACTAACAGGGACTAAAGACCCCAGAGCAAAGACAAGAAGACCTGTTTCACTATGTGTTGTCATTGTGTTTTTGGATTAGTTGTACTCAATCTTGCACCCTTGGTCCTCTCCGTCTCTGCAGCCTTTATTGAAATCTTTTTTTATGTCATTCAGCAGGTGACCTACTCACCACTGTCAACAGGTCTCTCCAGACCAGCATCTTCTCCATCCATGAAGCCCCTTTTATAAAAGAACAATCTAGATCCTACAGTAGTAAGTAGCTCTGGACCGTACTCCATACTCTGGGTCCTCAGTTTCCCAGTCTGTCTTCTGATCTCATCATAGCACCAAACAGCTCTTGTTAAAGTTATCAGGGACTTCAGGATTTTCACTGATGCCAAAAACCTTCCAGATTCAGTTCCAGTGAGTTCATAATTCAACACTGTAGATTCTAACATTAATCAACAGACAGCTGAGTCGGTCGATGTGATGCTGTACTCCACAGGTTCAGATCTTCAACACTGTAAAGTCACACTTGCCTTCAGTGATTTCAGATCATGTAAATCTGATTTCCGGGTCCAGTCCAGGACCTCCCCAGTTTATTCTTTACGTGCTTACACGTAACCTACCAGTTTATAAACCTGTGGGATCCCTCAGGTCACAGGACAGATGTTTCCTACAGATGTTTCCTGATAACAGAGGTCTCAGTGTTCACACACATCCAACACATCTTTCTTTTAAAAATAAACTTTACAAATTTCTATGTAATTCAGCTTTTAATTTGTTTTAAATGAACTTGTTTGGTGCGTGTGTGTTTGTGTGTTCATGTATGTTTACTGTTCCTCTGTTTTCTTTTCCACAGCAGCAGATCTCAGACCAGTACAAGCCATTTAAAGCAGGCCTCAGTCTGACACAGTGCTGATCACTGAACAGACCACAGGCTGGTGGACGTCTCACCTGTTGGTGAAGGTGTTTCCCAGGTTCCTGATTCTGCCTCTCAGAGACCCTCTGGGAGTTTTGTAGTAACTGTTCAGCTCTGGGGAAGTTAAAGGCTGAAACAAACGACCTGAAAAAAAAAAAAAAAACAACAGCGTAAGGAATGAAATGTGCAGCTGTTTGTACTCTTTCCTCCCGTTCACTATGACTGAAGAGATTTCTTCAGAACACAACTACACTGAAACAGATGGAGGACTAAATCCAGTCCTCCTACCGATCCAGAACCACCAACATCTGCCGGTCTCAACCAGGAGAGAGTCACAACTTCAGCAGACAGAACATTTTCATCAGGGAGTTCACCGTCGTATCTGAATTCTGGACACTCTCAGATCCACAGGAAGTAATGTCAGACCACAGCACGAGGTATTTCAGAGGAACAGACCCTGAGCACAATGACTTAAATTAATACATGAGACACAAACTGAAGCTGAGTGGACTGGATGTTAATAACATCTGTAAACCCACCATGTCCATCTTCCTGGCTGCTGGTCTTAATGGCGGAGGATGAAGATGAGACTTGATCTGTGTGGACAGCGAGGACACGTCTCCAGTAGTCTTCAGGGAGGGACAACAGCCGACAAATGACCTGATACAGAAGCAAAAGGTTCAAAGAACGACAGAGAGAAAAGGTGATGACCTCACACAAATATTGACCAGCATTCAAAACCTGAGTGATTCTACAGAAACATGTTCAGGTGAAGATGATCTGAAGTACACAAGCCTCACAGACTTGTTACCACGCTGACCTTTGGCTGAGTGTTTGTGTCTCTCATGATGGTTGTTGGAGATGGCTCAGACATCCCATGTCCCACTATAGTTGGTCCAAACACCCGAGCCAAATTACTCTGGTCCATCTGACACTGGGGGCTCTTCATCACTCTGAAAATATAACAATACTGACAGTAAACTCACTACATAATCAAACTGTCACTGACTGTCATCACACATGTGACTCTTGGACAATTTCAAATGACTTCTCAACTTACAATTAAAACCACCACAAAGATGCACAAAACCACCAGGAATCATTATTATTAATAACTGAGCTTCTGGTGAACAGATATATATCAAGTAAACCATGTATTGATGGACCACACACTGTTGTCTATACTGATGTGACTGTTCATGATGTTTAAAAGAACTTTATTCTGGGTTATTTCTGAATGACGACCTGGTTTTCACTTTTGTTACTTTTGTTTCATCTGCTGGGATAAAATCAGTTGTGATGTCAGAGCTGATTTCCAGAAGAAGACTTCCAGGAAGAGCTGAAAGGTCTTACCTGTGTAGGTGGAGCATGAGAAAAGCCAGAGTGTCTCTGTTTGCCTCAGGCAGCTCTGCTACAGCCTGATAAATGACGGCTGAGCTGTTGTCTTCATCAGGCAGCTCTGAAACACACAGTTATTTATAACTACACACACAACATGAACTAAACACTGAACAGCTGATTGATCCCCCACATCCTCCACCTCCTCCACCATCTGCACACAATCAAAACATGATGATGTGAGTCGAAGAACTGCTGTTCAACAAACAGAAAATTAACCAAAAAACACGTGAGAAAACTGAAGAGTCAGTGGAGGAGGAGCTACTGAAGAGAGGGATGAAGGTGAGGAGGAGGAGCAAGAAGAGGAGGAGGGGTATGCCTGTATATATTATTTACTTGACAATTTAAATATTTGCAGAGGAGCCACACACACACACACACACACACACACACACACACACACACACACACACACACACACACACACACACACCTGAGGCCTCCATGAAGGTCCGGTGCAGTCTGAAGGTGACTAGAGGCTCCTTCAGTCTCCTCAGAAAGTCCTTCAAGAGACCACACAGCACGTGGACGTCCTGGACTCTACTGAGCATGAGTGGAGTTCTCCCCTGAAGGAACCGATCTCTGAGCTCCTTCACCAGACGTTCTCCTCCAGGAATTCTGTACAGTCCCCTCTGTAAAGACAGACAGGTAGACAGACAGGTGGGTAGACAGGGATAAGGACAGGTAGGAGGACAGACATGTAGAAGGACAGCTGGACAGACAGGTAGAAGGACATCGGCAGATTGAACAGGAGTCAGTCACAGTTTGAGACTGAAGGTTTAAATTCTCCCACTGAGACTGTCAGTGGGTGGGGGGGTTCAAATGTTCACACAGAGTGGTTATCTGTGTGTTAACAGTCACTTGTTCATTCTGCTGTTAACCTTTGGCCATGTCCTCTCATTCTCTGTTCTCTTTGGTTGATGTGTCTGAGACAGAACACAGACACAGGAGAAGCTCCTTTCCAAAGTGCTCCTGGCTACAGGAAGCAAACCTGCAGAGTGAGGCTCATAACCGGTCAGATCGAGGTCCAATCAGATTCCCACAAAAACTTCAGACCACGTTCAGATCTGGACCAGAGTCTGATTCAACAACACAGGATTACAGTCCGGGACAATGCTCACCTCCTCCAGGCCCCTCCTCTCGATCTCACACACACAGTCCCTGATCAGCTGTGGCACCCTGGGATGAATCACTGGAGCAAAACCCTCCAGAGAGTCCTGGAGAGGGACCAACAGAAACATATCTGAGTCTGGTCTCTTAGAGTCCGGACTCATTCAGACTGGATCCAGAAACAATCAGAGCCACAATCACTTCCTGTTTCTGTGGATTGAAAAGGTTTGTTTGTGCAACAGCCAGGTGAAGGTGAAGGTGAAGGTTGAGTTCAGTGCAGCTGCTCAGTACCTGTATGGTCCACAGTAACCTGGTGACCTCAGTGACCTGTGATAGGTGTATATCAGATTTAGTTGTGTATGACCTCAGTCTGTGTCAGTGTGTATGTGTGGTACAGATGAGGACTGAAGGCGGAGCCTTTAGGAGCTCCAGTCGTCCTCCATCTTTAATTAGGATTAAAATAGTTCTGTATTCTCACTGTGGCAGAAAATCTGGAGCCACATCCTTGGATTTTAAAGTGGACCTGACTTTTTTCCTTCAGCTGAATTTCATCAGCTCAGTGTGACAGCATGACTGAGGTACCGTTGGAGTTGAACTTCCTGTCGTGGAGGCCAAGCAGCCGTCGGTGAGTTTCTGTTTGCACTCTGGATGAGCAACCAAGCGACAGTTTCTGCACTTCACCGCCATCTTCCCAAAGCGGATTCTCTTCCCACAGGGCAAGCATGTCTCTGGCCGGATCACCTGGAGGAAGTCAGATATATGAAAGTAAGGAATAGGACTTTCCAGCTCAGTGAGTGACTTTGATGTGAGTGGTGTTTCTTGGTAAGACCATACCGTTTTAGACAGAAACACATGTTTCTGGGTTTTCTCAAATCTGCAGGGGGGAGCCGCTCTGACAGAGGCGCTCTGTTCCATCTTAGCTTCAGTTTCAGGCTCCGCCTCCGTCTCTTCACAGGGAAACCACAAAGAGGTTTGGTCTGAGGAACAGTGAATGCCATCATGGGTTTTATAGACCGTCATGCCAACATCACTGTCTCTTCTCTCTGACGGCTTCACCAGGCAACTGGACCTACTACAGGTTCTCGTAGACGTTCACCTGAAAGGCTTCTTCAGTGGAGAGGAACTGATGAGAACCTCCAGCAGGTCCAGTTCTCTGGTGAAACCATGACCTGGATGTAGCCTTCACAGAAGATGATTTCTCAACTGGACTATTGGAGAAAGGGTCAAATGAATTTGCAGATCAGATGTGATGTTTTTTAGGGGGGGGCTTTTTTCAACAGTTGCTAATGTGACCACAAAGACTAAACTAACCTCCTCCCACTGAAACGGCACACTCCTGGGTCAGGCTGCGGACCAGGTTTTCGGGGGTGTCCTGTGTGATTCCCACCACCATGTGGATGTGACCTCCAGTCTCAGGGGTCATCACTGACGCCTTCACTATTGTCTCAACCTCCTGAGTCACACAAACTTAAAATGTTAGACTTTAAAACCACAGATGATCAGGTGATTCAATGCTTCAAGCCTCAGGTTTCCTGGACCAGGAGTCATACTGGTCATATTGACTTTGACTATTTTCATTATTGATGAATCATTTGGTGATCACCTTTGCTGGAGTCAACCAAAACCTCCACTTTTCTAATGTGGAAAACAACAGTCACATCTGAGTGAGATGATTCAGTTCAGGTTTGATTGAAACTGAGGACAAGTGTTGGTGTCATGTGACAGAGAGCAAGGACGAAGCCAAAATAAATCTGTTCCATGGCGGTTACATTCTAAAGCAGAGGAATGAATGGAGTCATCCATTACACCAACCCAACACCATGATGGTCAACCTACTTTCAGTAAGATGTAAGATGGAAACCAGGACCTTTAGGTCCTAGTTTAGTTCCTGTGGTTCCACAGTCCCTGGAACTGCTCTAGATGATGTTACAGAACTTTACTGATTGGAAATAAAACACACAGATTACACTGACACAGAAATCTGATCTTAATCCATTTACCATCAGTAGTGGTGCACCACAGGGGTCTTTACCATCTACATTATAGACAACATTATTATTAGAGCGTCAGTGTCCATGTTCAGACTCTGCTTCCAGCACAGAGAGGTGAGATGTGTCTGCACACAACCACCTCAACGAGCAGAGGTAACACAGCGTTCAGTCGTTAAGTCTCCAGCCCAGACGGAAATATTGTTCATTTTACTGCTCATTTATCTGACCAACTACAACATGCAGTCCAGCTGATGCATGGATAAAATGAGAAGTCCAAATACAGATTTAAATCATGAAACCTGCATGAAAACAACAAAGCTTTTACTTTAAAATATCTCATGATTGTGTCTCAACATCTGGGAACATCTGTTTTCTATGAGGCCCCTCAGTGACGAAGACAGATGTTTAGAAATGTCTAAGTTCCTGACTCTTTTGATGGATATGTTCACCTTCTCCACAGTTTTTCTCTCCAACAGCTCTGCAGACATGTTATTGCCTCTGCCCCGCTTCACAACCGGAACCCCGACAGGTCCCATCGACGAACGCTGCAGAGAACCAATAGAACCAACAGAACGTCAACAGATCATCAGATCAACAGAAGCTTGATTACAGCAGTATTTTCAAAACCAGGAACTACTCTGAAATTATTTAGTGCTTTATAAACAGCAGTCACACAAGTTAAAACAGTAACAAGTGCACATCAAATAGTAAAAACAAAGGAGGGAAGGAAAATACCAGTTACACATATGGGGGTGAGAAGGTCATGGGTGACTGTGACTCTTCATATAGAAACTGGTCTATAAAGTTACTTTATGAATGTGTGAACACAGGACAGTCTGTGTTTAAAGTGTCTCAGTTACCCTCCTCTCTCTGGCTCGAGATCTCAAAGGTTTGATCACAGTCGTGTCCAGATCCTGAAACATAAAAACACAAACATCATCACATCAGGCTGCAGCAGAATGTTTTATTTAAAGGAAATACAACATGATGGACTCTTAACGATATTTTATGTCCTTTACAAATCACTCTAATGTTGAGCAGTTGTATTCTAGCTGTCAGAAGCAGGTTTCACTTGTCTGCATGTTAATTTAAATAGAAATAAAATACAAGTAAATCTGTTCAGGTTATATTGGTACCATGTCATCATCGGTCCGGTCGTAGCTGATATCAGAGTGAGACAGGAAAGACGACTCGTCTATCACAGACAACCTGAAGGAACAAAGAAGAAGTTTAATCACTACAACTGTTCACAGGACATCCAACAGACTGATGTCTGACTGTTACAATGTCTGATGTCTGATTGTAACAGTGACTGTAACAGTGACTGATGTCTGACTGTAACAATGACTAGTCTGACTGTAACAATCACTGATGTTTGACTATAACAGCGACTGATGTCTGATTGTAGCAGGAACATAAACAGTCTCTTCAGCACACAATGGTTCTAATGTCCAGACAAGAATCTTTACACCATAAAATCAACTGTTGAAACTGAGCACATTTGAGCTCTACAGAACAAAGGTGACCCCCCTGTGGACAAACTGGTGAACTACATTATGTTGACCTCTCCTGGAGAGCAACTCAACACACCACCTTCACAGACTCAAACATCTCTCCCTGGATCCTGTTGTTTTGATATCTGTCGACAGTTCAGCTCAAAAAGCCTCTACTTCACCAGCCAAACTGAAAATAAAGATTCTTTTTGAAAAAAACTGATTCAGTGGATTTTCTCTGGAATAAAGGAAAAAAATCTCTGTTGTACTGAACAGTATAAAATGGAACCAGGATCAACAGATAAAGTGACATAAACTCTAAACTAATGGATTTGGCGTGAAGTTGCTCTTCAGGAAATGGTCCAACAGCTTCATGTCACATTAATCTTTAACTTCCCGTTTGCTGCTCCTGTGCAGGGTCACGTTTCCCGCTTTGTGTTCAAAAGTAGCTAACAGAGATTTCTGCTCGTCGTTCAGACAGGCGCTGGATTTACTGTCATGGACCAGGATATCACACATGAGCTGCATCTGCCTCTGCTGGAAACATCGGGGACAAGATGAACAGTTAATATGCTCTCAGAGCCCCCAAGTGCCCCCTGCAGGCTGCAGAGTTCACCATATCTGCGTTATCAGAGCCTGAACGTGTGAACTTTGTCCTGAGGGGGGCACTAGGAAACATCATGGACTCACCAGGTACTGATAGTCAGCCTCGATCTTGTAACGTTTCTTCATCTCCACGTCCAGCTGGTTTCGAGCGTGTTTCAGTTTGACCTCCAGAGCAGCTTTGGCCACATCAGACTTCACCAGCAGCTCTTTGTATTTCTTCAGCTCCAGCTCAGCGTGCATCCATCTTTTCCTGACCACCTCAAAGTTTTTCACCACATCAACTAACTCTGAAGGGTCAGACAAAATAAATTATTGTTTACAGCCTGAAACTGAAGAGACCCAAGACAGACTAGTGAGGAAACGTCCTGAACTAGGTTTCCTTTACATTATTCTGGATTTAAATCAATTAAAAACAATTTTAAATCTGGGATGTGAAGTGGATCTCAGGTTTTTTCTACATGTGGCCTGAGGTCAGTTTCATTAAGCAGATTACCAAGTAAACCGTGTTCTACAGGATCCTGTCAGGGACAAAAGAGTTTAGAATAAAGTCTAATAATAAAGATCAGTAGATGTTTGTATGGATCAGTGGATGTTCTGCTGTTGGAGTCTTTCCATGTCTCCACTCTGGTTTTAAAACAGAGCTTCGACCAAACAGAGGAGAGTTTATCACTAAATAACTACATCAGAACTATTGGAGCTTCATCTGAACTGAGCTCAGATTCTTTAATTCACAGGATCCTGACAGTGATGAAGCTGTGACTCTCCTCTTCATCACTGCAGCTCAGAATAACATGAGGAGACTCTGTGAGCAGAACTGGAAATAAAGACTAAACCTCTGATGTCTCTGATCAGATCAACACTGATCAATAATCATTAGAAATGAACATTTTCAGTCTCACTGACCTCACCACACATCAACTATATCAGGAAGAAATGTCACAATAATTCAGGCTCTGAGCCTCAGTCTGACTTTAATCATTATTTCTGCTGTTTGTTTTTTTATTCTGGTCATGTGACCATGTTGTTCACCTTGTTGAGTTCACCTTCTTAAATTTAAACAAAGTCATTGACAGTTTATTCTTGTATCATGTTAATACATGGTTCAAATGTTGCTCATAATTAAAAACTCATTATCCACGATTGTCAATGTTAGGTTAAGTCAAGCCAGATAACAAAATGATATCCTGGGTATGTTGAACTTTACATTTGTAGTACAGGTCTCAGGTGAGCCCGGGGGGGGGGGGGGGGGGGGGGGGCAGATTCCATGGTAACTGAGGTCAACCAATTTAACCTGGTTTAACTGGTCTCCTGAAAACTGCTCCTGGATCAGTGTCTCAGACCAGAGACCAAGTTCTGTCTTAATGAACTAGACTGACCCAGTTCAGTGTTCAGAGTGTTTTCCTCCATGTTGATCCTCTGAAGACAAAGAGCCAGCAGCTCCTCCACGATGATCCGAGACTCCCCCATCTCTGCTCAGTCTGAGGTCCAATGAACACAGTCATTATATAAACATGTGCATCATAATTAACAGAAAACATTCAGTCACACAGCTGATGACACACTGAGCCTGTGGTCTCCTCAGACAATAAATTACTGTTAAAGTCACTTTATACTAACTGACCATTATTTATCATTTCATTTTAACTGATCATCATTTCATTGAATAAAATCCTTCTTTGTCTTTTCACCCAGGAAGCTAAAGGTCAGAGATCACATTGAGTCTACCTGTTCATCAGATCCGGGTCTGACAGGCGGTTTGGTTCCACAGGTGTGAGAGCGGAGGTTTCTTCAGTGTTCACACTGTGATTGGCTCCAACAGCTTTTCACAACAACACGTGGTTCAAACAAACCTCACCGCACGCGGTAGCTCTCACCATCCACTGGCAGTAACGTGCCGCCGTGCTCTGACAGGTGGAGGTTACGGAAGTGTTGGTTTCATGTGCTGGAAACAACACGGGTGGAAACTCACGGCAGGGAGCGGTGACGCTGCAGCTCCGACTCTCTGCGCAGCAGCGGCCTCATTCATTTGTCCTGCTTCTGTGACCATGTGACCTCATGCGCACTTCCCACCGATGAGAACGTCATCGGCGCAGGTGTTTCGTCACGTGGTTTTTGATTAGGGGCGCTCCGTGTGGACGGTGTAACGCTAACCCTATGGAAGCAAATCCGCCTTTTGAAATGTTAGTCTGTGAATTTCCAGCACAGATTTTTTATTTTTTACTGTGAACTGTCTTTCAATCACTACATTTCCAATGTTCACAAATTTAGGATGAAAAGTTTAAGTTTAAAAATTCTAATCATATATATTCAAGTACATCGCTGTAGTACTCTCTGTAGTCAGTACATCAAGTAGTTCTCTCTGTACTCACTACACAGAGTACTACTATTCTGGTTTATTCTGGTTTAGTCTGGTTCAGGACTAAGGACATCTCACTCTGTTGTGTTTTCCATTCACAGTTTATTCATGCTACTCTCATTACAACTGGAAGTACTTCTACATTCACTACAGGAACAACAACAACAACAACAGATGCATCGTCACCATGGAGACCCGTCCTCATATACACACCTGCACATGTCTGCACATGATCACGGTGTATACAAAGAGTTCCTGTCCTCCATGTTGGCTCCAGTGCATCTGTAAGGACAGAAAAACACCTGATTGCTACATAGAGCTGGGTATCTATCAAACATTTAGATATCAGTCCTGATACCGACGCCTTGACTTTGATACCGATTCTTAACATTACTTTTTTTTGGATAATTTAACAAAAAGAAAATAACATTACAATCATAGTTTTACTTAATCTTGGTCTCTTTACACACTCAAATGTGTCTGTGTAAATGAACAGCCAATCACCAGCTGATTGCCTCACTGATGACATTTGCTCATTCACTCCTTAGGTATTAACATCTGATATCCAATATGAGGCATTCTTCAATCCTCGACAGAATCAAACCAATTTGGTCGGTCCATGAAAGTATCGAAGTTCGATACCCAACCCTACTGCTACAGAAACAGCTCAGTCTGCAGGAACACTGCTGCCATGTTGGAGCCTCATCTGTAATCCAGCTGTTTGCAGTCTTTATGCTAAGCTAAGATAATGCTAGCTTCACATTTACTGTACAGACATGAGAGTGGTCTCAGTCTGACAGAAAACTGGAGTTACATGTTAAACTCTTCCTTTAAAGTACAATATCTGGTCATAACAACATGGTGTTACCATAGTAACAGTAACTGGTCATAACAATAGTTGTGTCCAAATTCACTCACTCATTCCCTCATCACTATCCAGTTCTCTGTAGAGGACAATACACTGAGCTCATCAGTAAAACTGAAAAACTTTCAGACTCTACATGCATCATTTTCTCTGTATTTTCAGCCTTTCACCACAAGATGATAGTAAATATTGCTTGGTTAGTGACCATCGGTTGTACATTACTTTTTATGATGCATTGTGGGATACTATGAGTCACTATATAGGGTATAAGAATCCTCACTATACATTCGGACATCACTACAAAATGGCAAACTCACTATATAGTGGACTATAGAGGGAGTAGTGAGTGATTTCAGACACAGCCAATATGTTGTTACCTTCGCTACAACTTATCAACAACATGGCAGCTGTGGGCTGTATGGTGTCTGAACTGTGTGAGGGTACAACAATCACTGACGCTAACACTGCAGGATACAAAAACTGTAAAAAAAAATACAAAATGATCATGGTATCAAATGAAGTGTTCAACAAATCAAACACACTGTAAAAATCCCTTGGGGGTTTGGGGGCAGTCACTTTGTTTTGAACTAAAGGCCAGTTATAAAGACCAGAACCTGTGGGACATCAGGTGTTTTGAAACCTGTAGTTTGTTTGCTCTGGTGTAAACTGGCAGCAATTTCTCCATGGTTGTTTTTTCACAAGGAAAAAAATCAAATGAATGAATGGGGGGGTTGGAGCTTCTTTGGGGCAGAGTCAGTTAGTCTACGTCCTGTAGGGGGGTGTGGTTTTGAAGGGATTGCTACTCACAGGCTACCACAGGATTGATTAGCACCATTTATAGTCGGATGATGTTGTGAATTTGACAGTCAAATGTGGTAGTCTGGGAGTTCAGCTCTGATTCTGAGACTAAGGTCGACCAGATCAATAAGTTCATCAATAACTAAAACTGACTGGATCTTTTAATTAAAAAGAAAAATACACTGCGTTCATCTTGACAGGACACTAAACCTGCAATCCAGCTCAGTCAGTCAAGACTAAATCTGACTAATAGAAACACTCACAGGACTGAACACAGTACCACTACAGACTGATAAACAGATCATGGTCTCATAGTGAAGCAGAGTTGGACTGACAATGGTTCAGATTGATACTAACAGATACAAGACTGGGATCATTCTACTTTAAGAGTTTAAATAAGATGGAGACAGGAAACATCAACACTGACCTTAGAGTAATTACTACATTGGATTCAGGACAATATGTATTTAATATACAATGAGCAGAATACGTTTATGGTAAGAACAGAAGGAGAAGAGGAACTACTTTGAGGTGAACATGTCTGTGCTGAAGGAAACAGGATGTATGTTCAGGGGCTATACTTGTACTACTACTATTACTGCAGTGGTTGCCTTTATCAGCAGACATAAAACGATGGAGTGATGAGTCTCAGGACAGATGAGATGTTGCTGAGTACACAAGTAGGATTAGAGATTTAAGACCTAGTTGTGGGGTCTAGTATTTGTTGTTGGGTTGTACTACCATTGATGAAACACTGAGTACTGCTACAGTAGGTGTACATTTTAGTGGTAGTTGTTGGGTTTAGTACTAGCTGTTAGGTCGTTTTAAGTTCTAATACCGGTGGGAGGGCTTAGTCTTGGTTGTAGGGCTGTACTGCCACTGTTTTAACAGTCTGGTTAAAGGATTTAGTACTACTTACAAGGTTTATTACTAGTTGTTGTGGGTTTATAGGGTTTAGTAGTATTTATAGAGTTGAAGTAGTATTGCTGCAGGGTTTAGTACTAGATGTTTGGTTTTTGTAGGGTTAAGAACTAGTTGTAGGGCCCAGTACTTCTTGGGCTGTATTACCATTGCTGAAATGAGTACTATTAGAGCTGACGTACAGTAGGTGTACTTTTTAGTGGATGTATGGTTTAGTACTAGCTGTAAGGTCTTCTTAAGGTTCAATAGTAGCTGTTGTATTATTGTTGCATGGTTTAGTACTAAGTTTTGGTTGTTGTAAGGCTATGTCCTAGTTCAGTAGTAGTTGTTGGGTTGTTGTACCATTGTTGTATCATTCAGTACTAATGTAGGTGTGAAGTAGGTGTGGGATTTTAGTAGTTCAAGTTTTTTTACTAGTTTTATTTTAAGTACTTAAGTAACATCCAACTTCAGTACTTGAGGAACTTTAGGTGAGGGTTTGTAATGTTTAAGGATTTCATATTATCATTGAGGCTATTATTTGGTTTAGTATTAGTTGAAGTATTTCGGTTGGAGAATGAATTACTAATTAAAGTATTACAGTTGTAGATTTGTAAAGATATGCTAGGGTTCTGTATTAGTTAAAATATTACTCTTATAGGGTCTAGTGCTAATTGTAGATTTGTAGGATGTAGGGTTGCAGTAGGGTTTGGTATTGTCTTGTAGTGACACTCAAAGTGTCAGTGTGATTCTTCCTGTTTTAAGATAAAGATGTGATGTTGGATCGCCCACCAGGAGGCGCCACAATCCTCTGAGCAGAGCGACGAGGGATGTGGTCGTCAATCTGAGCTCCTGGAAGAGAAAGGGTAGTGATGGTATGAATAATGATCTGTAAGCAACCTATCTTCTTCATCATCATATTATTTAATGTAGTACTCAACAGCAGTATTTATAAACTGTATATACTTTAACCTACAAACTGTTTACCCAGAATGCATCTCAGAGTCCATTGGTTTTAGTTGACCAGATATTTCATTAAGAAACTGGTGATACTACCTACCTGCTAAGGTGAATCCTGACTGGTGGAGGTTTCGGGGGCCGGTCTGGGTTTTTGGACACGGGGGCCCTCTGCTGGTCGGAGTAGGCGGGACCGATTTAGTCATGCTGATGACATCATGAACCGGACCATCATAATTTCCTCTGGGGACACCACGGGCCTCTGCCATCTAAGATAAAGACAAATATCTAAAAAACTGAATAATCACCTGACCAGCTGGTCAACTGCTTAACCAGTTGGTTGGTAATAAGTCATCCAGCTGGTTGGTGACCTTGCTGCGGGCTCTGATCCTTTTGTAGACAGCATCGGGGAAAGCCTTCCTGGGAACAAAGCGCCCCAAACCTTCAGTCATATTGAGTTTTCCATCCTCCACAACGACTCGACCTCCACTGATCACCACTGACGCCACACCTCGAAACTCCAGACCCTCCAGGATGTTCACCTCCACCGTCTGCACACACAGGCGACATGGTGAGGGGGAGTAGGATCAGTTTATGATGTCTATTTTAGATAATCAATGATACTGATTAGTGTGCACATGTTGTTACCAGGTTGTGAGTCTTTGCAGAAACAGTTCGTGTCTCCTTTGGGTTCCAGATAACAATGTCAGCATCAGATCCTACAGCGATGCGTCCTGAACACACAGAGAAACATCAGTCTGTGGTGAATATTACAGATCCCTAAATACCGTAATATTGCTCTAACAACCACTAACATCACTGCTTCAGGCGTTTTGCTAAAACATGGCAGTAAATTTCCTGACGTGGATATTTAAATATTTCTGGACTAGTATGACTTCATCTTTTTATGGTTTCAGTTCACATCCTGAGTACAATGGATTGACATCACAGGTCTCAACTGTAAACCTGACATCTTCTATACTTTAGTGGCAGTAAAACAAAGGATCCAAGCAGCAGCAGTGTCCTGATCTTCTCTACACTCGAACTCATCTGACAGATGTGATACCTTTTCGTGGGTAAATGTTGAAGAGTTTAGCAGCGTTGGTGCTTGTTACTGCAACAAACTCATTCTCATCCATCTTTCCTGTAGACTGTAGAGAGACAGAATGACAGAACACCATGAATGTCTTCAAGGAGATCCATCCATTATCTATACCTTATCCAAACTGTTCATACCACATAGTCACAGGGCCAGAGACAAACAACCATTCATGCTCACATTCACACCTACGGGCAATTTAGAGTTACCAATTCACCTAATGTGCATGTCTTTGGACTGTAGGAGGAAACCATGAAGTGTTGTGAGGTGACAGCACTAACTACCGTGCCTCCCCTTCTACACAGCGAGACCATTGCAAAATGTGTAAATGTGTTCCGCATTTGTACACAAAGAGACACAGTATGTGTGTGGGTCAACTCAGGGTTCAAGGTCAAAGGTTAAGTTATCTTGCCACAACTCTGTCCCAGACCACCGACATCCTCTCCTCGATCCCGTTGGTTCCCTCTGGGATCAAAGTGAAGTCATCTTTACCGATGGCTTTCTGAGCCGTGGAGAAGCTGGCATGAGCACTAGATGTCACCTGGAGGTCTCCGCTGGAAAAACACACAACAAGTACCTGTCAGGTGCACATGGTACACCTGGATGTGGAAGGTTGGGCTACATTATGCCTAACCATGGTGACAAAGGTGAAGTCATACCAACCATGCTAACAGAGAGGTCAGGTACTGTGGAGTTGAAGGATCAGGGTTGAGGGGTGGGCTCATGATGAAGGCAGCAGCAATGGCCCAGTCTTTGGACCAATAGTGAGAGCCATCAGTGGCCAAGCTGGCTGTGATTGGTTCTCCATACACCACCATACCTGAGGACACAAACAGGAAGCTACAACACTTGTCTGAGTATCCGTCTAACTTCACTTAGAGGAACTTGTGTACACCCCATGAAACTAGGAGCTGTGTTGTTGGAGGTCCCTCCAAGGCAAATTGGTCCCAGGTGAGGGGCCAAGTCACAGACCTCAAAGGACAACCCCTCACATCCTTACCATTTAGAGTCCATTGGCCACATTTTGGTCCATGGGAGCAGTTGGACACAACATCTAAAACCATTGGAGTGTGTGCTCAGCCAGCCAGCAGGCAAAGATGGGGACACAGGTGTGTTGACCTATTGCATCATAAACTGGTTCTAGGGAAGCAGAATATCACCCCTCTGGTGGGGAGGGAACCAGGGTTGGTTCAGGAGGTAGAAGGGTACCAACTAGGTATAGTTGAGTTAATCTTTTACTCAGAGCACCAGGTGTGGAATCAAACTCCTGCGTAGGGGCTGGGCCCTCTTCTTTTCTAGAAGCTCCAGTCAGGTGCTGCTGTGTTGTTGCCTTTATTAGACTGAGGGTCCCTGAGAGTAAAGCGCTGGGTGTTGTGTCTGTGTTCATGAACTGAACAACTGCTGGACAGACGTGGTAAACCCAAAGTTGTTACAATAAAGTGGGAACATCTGCTTGAGGACCCAGGTCTCTAACTTTCACTTCCAGGGAATTTTTTCTTGCATCCCAGGGGAGGCTGAGGATACTGAGTCAGAGTGGTCCATGTCAGAACCTCCACTGTGGAGGGTAGTGCCCTGAGTTGTAGACTGAGGTCAATGGTGCCTGTCCTGGCAGAAACCAAAGAACCCACTGGTTAACATCAGCAGGTGAGCTGAAGAAGGAATTTCTTTCAGGCTGGTTGGTTCAGGTGAGTCCTGAAGCAGGGTAACTCCTGACCTGGACTGATTAGTCCACCACAGAGGTGGCAGAGCTGGAAGAGTCAGGGGGAGGCTTTTCTCTGTCATTGGTCTCTGAGGAAGTTAAAAGATTCTGTAGGTGTCACCAGGTGAGGGATGAGATTCGTCCTGAGATGCTGAAAGCTCTGGACTCGAGGAGCTAAGGGACATTTACCTGAGAACTGGCAGACCACATGGGAGGTTCACATTTTTAAAAAGGTAGAAAATTAAAACAGCTTAAAACTAAATTAAATCTGAACCTAATCATGCTTAAAAGGTGTGATGAAGAACAGATGATGATAATAATGATGATGATGTTACCTTTCTTCCTGGATTTGGCGATGACATCAGCAGCAGATTTGCTCATCACCTTGGGAACGTACAGTGGACAGTTGGCCTGTTTGGCAATGGTGATGGCCCGATACACCGCTTCTGTCTCCACCTGAAACACAATGTCAGAGTACACACATCATCAGTAATACACAACATCACAACACACACACCATCAGTAACTCACCTTTCACACCAGCTGGTGGATGTTTATATTTTTACACTTTTTTTAGTTTTTTTTCCAGGTGTGTTACAGGTGTGGCTCAGGTGTGCTTACCTCCTCAGGGTGAGATAAAACGTGTCCTTCTGGTCCGGAGATGCCAAGAGAGAGAAGCTTCTTTTGTTCCTGAAACGCATTAGTTTACACCCAATTACTCCAGTTTAAACCAGTTTGCACCAGTTCACACCAGTTTATACGAGTTCACACAATTTAAACTGGTTCACACCAGTTCACACAAGTTTACTATCGTTTAAACCAGTTCACATCAGATTAAACCAGTTCAAACCACATTAAACCAGTTTAAAATACACCAGTTGACCTTTTCTCTGATTTGATGAAAAAAGTGAGAGTGGCCGTCCCATTGGTCAGGATGTATTACCTCATCGATGATATCACCATTTTCTGCGTGGACCTGGGCGATGGCTCCAAGATCCCGCAGGACCCCAAAAGCCTCATAGAGCTGAAACCATGGAACCAAGAATTCAGTTACAGGAAGAGAAACGACAACAAACATTAATAACAAACTGATGTGTGGTTCACCTGAGAGTCGGAGCTCTGATATTTATCTTTGTAGGCCATGAAGAAGAGGAAGGAGTTCACACCTGAAACACAAATACTGCAGGTATTACTCAGCAGTACATAGACTACTGCAGTTAATACTCAGCAGTACACACTACTGTACTGCAGTTTATCTGTATAGTTCAAACAGGCAAGTGTTTTGATACAAAAACATTTAAGTTTCTGTGAAACATAATGAATGAAAGTGGAGAAGTTGAACTAAATTAATCTGCAGCAGACATTTAAAGTTGAGGCGACATCACTCATTACAGTTATTGGGCTAATTATAAATGTGATTTGAATGAGTCTGAGCAGACCAAGATCATCCTCTAGGTACAGATCTTGGTACAAATCTTGACCTGAATCCCCCAGAGACTGGGCAAACCAGCATGAAGACTGTTTCAGATGTTTTAGTCTCTGACAACCAGGAAGGAGCAGAACGACATGGGTACGACTGTAGATTCCTAAGGGACGTGGAGCTGAGGGAACTCTACATATCACACACTATAGGATTTTTCTGCAGACTTTCAGGACCATGTGACCAGGACTGGAGCAGATCAGCTGACAGACTGGAACAGAAACAGTCCAACTTGGTCCCATCAGTCTCATATTCAAAGATATAGTCCTGATCTTAGTCCCATGTCTGTTCCAGTCTGGATCAGTTGGACTCGGTCTGTTCCAGTCTGGATCAGGTGGTCTCTGTGTTTGTCCTCTGGTTCAGACTCTTTGTTCTCATCTTGTTTATTTTAAAGTCAGTTTGATATATATTAGCAGGGTCAGGAGGTCACAGGAGGCCCCAGGGTTCACACAAGGTCACAGGGTTAACAGGAGGTCACAGTAGGTCATAGTGATCACAGGAGGTCACAGGGGTCACAGGGTTTACAAGAGGTCACAGGAGTTCACAAGAGGTCACAGGGTTCACAGGAGGTCACAGGAGGTCACAGTAGGTCATAGGGATAGCAGGAGATCACAGGGGTCACACCAGGATGTTTATTTTCTAATGAAAAGGGAGCTAGAGGCTGGTTGAACTTGTTCGTGTCCTCGTCACTGAACCATGTTCTGACCTTTGTCTTTGACAAGTGTCTCCAGCTCCTCGTACAGTCCTTCATGCCAGCGAGTGACGTCCAGGTGAAGAGAGAAGTCACAGCACGCCCTCTGCTCCGCTGTCTCCCTCCACTGATCAAACGCTGACAGTAAACTAGTCCCCGGCTCTACCAGCACGTGGTCCACTGTAAAAACGAACATCAGTGTTACTAATGTTGTTTGACTGAAGCCTGATTGATCAGTATTGATACGTTATCAGTAATAACTGACTGATCATGGTGGTTCCTCCAGACAGGGCGGCTCGGGTTCCCTGGTAGAAGTCGTCAGTCGGGTTCAGGCCTTTCTGCGGAGAATACAGGTTGGTGTTGGCGTCGATGCCTCCGGGAATGACCAGCTGACCGTACGCATCCACGGTCCTCACACCGGACGGGACGATCAGGTTCTCACCAATCTGTCTGATCAGGACACAAGTGTGATGACAGAGACAATAACAGGTTTCCAAGCATGACACACCTGGAGGTCAGAGGTCAAGGTTCAGTCACAGCAGGTGTCAGAATGATGTCAGACTCTGAGCAGACAACAGGTCGTTATAATTAATATGATGATAATTACTTGATGGTCCCATCCTCAACATAGACATCAGCGTAGAACGACTGGTCGTCGTTGACAATCTTTCCTCCTTTGATGATCAGACGGTCGCCCTGTATACACAAAGGATTCTGGGTAAAACAAGAGGTCAACACATGAACATTAAACACATAAAACAGCTGATAACAAACTGCAGTATTGATCACACATCAACTTATTTCTCTAACAGATGTAGAGCATTTCTCTGACATCATCTACAAACCAGACCACATCATTAAAGTCCTGCTGCAGGACTGATGAGGGTTTAGAGACTCGGACTCTGATAAACCAAAGTACACTGTAACAGGGACACTTCGGCTCTGTCATTGACAGCATCACTGAATTAAAATAACACGTTACTAAAAGACTCATGTGAACCACTTCTGTTTAACTGAAACCTTCAGTCCAGCTGAGCTGAGGTTCTCAGTCCTCAACAGATTTTTTCCGTCAATCAAAAGGTGAACCCAGACAAAGCTGAAATGTCCCACTTTAACTGAAAGCACCGTGTTTTCAATATTTAAATCAGGTTTTCTTTTTGAAGCTTTTGAACCGATAGGACCGGGCCGGGACCGAGCCAGCTGCCGTAGACCCGTTGGGCTCAGTCTGATCTCCGGTCAGCCTCGGTCTGGTCCTAGAGGCCCTGTGACTGACAGGCGGAGCTGCAGCATCATGGCGCACCGGTTATTCCGGTTATCCCTGCTCTGCATAGCTCTGCACAGCTCGGCCCGGTTCGGTTCGGGTTGGACCTACCGCGGGTCTCCCGCTGCTCTTCTTGTTCTGGAAGGACATCCTGATCGATCAGTGCGCGCACACACACATGCACACACAGTCTGCTATTGTTGTTTCCGTCAACTCTGATGTCACTTTGCCGACAATACACACACACTCCACGTCCGGTGTGGAGCTTCAAAATAAAACGGACGAAGACACCAAACCTCATGCAAGGTTTATTCTGTTCCTAAAACTCAGACCCTGTTCAGACTGATGAAGACTCTGTTCGGACTGATGAAGACTGTTCAGGAGGAGGAGTATGTTCGTGAGATCTGATCGTTTGCATAATCCACACCTGTAAAACGACCATATAAGGCTGTCTTCTCTTAAATAAAGAGTTGGGTTGAAATATTTCTGTCAGGGACATTTCTGTGAAAATCAGCTGATGACAAGTTAAAGTGTGAAATTAATCTTTTTTTCTGTAGCTGCAGTTTAATGTTACATTTAATCAATTTTGTGTTTGACCTACACCCGCTTTTATTTTGAAAGTTCCCCGGACGTGTTTTATGTGCTAGGCACTGATTGTTTGCCGTTGTCTTCCACCTGCTGCAGAGGAGATGGACTGAGGAGATGGGGGTGTATGTGTAAGATACATGCGTTTCATTGTTTAATTCTAAATACATATCTGATATTTGTACCGTGTTTATGTGTTAAACATATTTTGTCAGTACACATAGATTCTAATGTTACTGAGAGAAACAAATAATGTTCAGTGTTGTGACACTCAGTCCTCACTCTGAGGTTGTTTTTGATCCAGTTTGATGTAATACAACAATAGAGAAACATCAGATGAAAGCAGAACATAGACTATAATTCTATTTGTTAATGCAGGTCAAGTCTTTTACTGAGTGAGGAAGATCCAGTGAGTCCAGTAGGTGTTGAGCCTCCCAGCTTGGTTTCCAGGAACCTGTATTTACACTGAAACAGCTGGATGAACCATCAGCTCAGAGGTAGGTGGTGTCAGTCACCTGAACTAGTACCCCCCCCCCCCCCTGAACACTGAACTGAAATGATTTTATCTTCAGTGACAGGGTCTGAATACTTTCTGAATGCACAGTAGATCAATCAAACTGAATTGATTATAATACATGAGTCATTTTTACCTCTCTCTTGCCGTAGTTTTCCTGGGCATGTCCAGAGGGAAACACCACTATCGGTCCTCCTTTTGCTGCATTTCCACCGTCGTGGCTGTCAGTGCGGGTCCGAGCAGCCCGGCGTCGCTCTGTCTGTGGACTGAACGATTCAAAGTTGAGCGTTTTGTTCTCGAACGCTCCTTCGACGCTGCAGAACATCCCTCCATATTTCATCCGAGGACGAGGAGAGTCTGAACCGAGCCGGGACAGAAGAGAGGAGCAGTCATCCTCCTGAGAGCACCTCCTCTCAGACATCATGACTGATCTGATCTGAGACAATGAGGAGAAGAGGAGATGATGAGGAGGAGGATGGCTGAGTACCTTAGGCTATAAATGAGGAGATGAGAGGAAGGAGGAGGGAGAGAGGAAAAGGAGGTCATGGAGGAGGGAGGACAGTGACCTCAAACTGAGAGGAAACAATCAGAGGGAGCAAGACCAGAAAAAATAAGAGACTGACTTTGGTCTAAGAGTCTGGATCATTCACTCATGAAGTCTTCTCTCATCTGGACCAGGTTGCCCTAGGGTTAGGTACATCACTCACACCTCACACCCCGTGGTTGTGGATCTGGTTCAGACTCTGTTCTGGATCCACAGAGACCTGAACTGTGGAATAAAAACCTCAGACAATGACTGTCCACACACACTCAATTGAAACACACACTGTCTGTGTAGTGTATCCATCCATTTTAGATGTTATTGGTTTTGTATTGATGCTCCTGTTGTTCACAGTGAAGTCAGACATCATCATCATCATCATCGAGACATCACAGTGAGTGACCCGACTGTTTCAGCCTCAGTGAACACAAAGCCACGCACAGCAGGAGGCCTGCAACATACACACACTGTAACACACACAGACACACACTGTGACACACATTGTAACACACACACACACACACACACACACACACACACACACACACACACACACACACAGGTCAGTGCTCATTACTGTTGATGTTCTCAAAGTTGAAAGTTGCTGCAGTCTGAACTGGATTTATCTGCCAGATTCACTCCAGCTACACCCCCCCCCCCCCACCCCCCCCCCCCCCCACACACACACACACACACACACACACACACACACCCTCAGTGAACCAGAACAAAGTGTCTGTTTCTATGGTAACATGAGGTTTTCAGACTCAGGATCTCATGTTTAAACTACAATCTTGATCTAAGAGACAAACACAATGTGTTTAAGGTAATAACACAAACAGTTTGTGTGTCTTTATTGAACACAATCATTAAACCTTCTCAGTGAACCTGAGACCAGCTCCCCTCAGACCTCTTCCATATTCAGGAGGGGGTCTGGACCATTCCTGCTCTGCAGATCCCTGTTTCATGTTTTTCGTGTTCCAGTAGAGTGGTGTAGGTTCCCTCTGTGGTCTCCATGGCAACAGGACTCCATGCTCCATGGCGTGTGTGGTGGACTCATGAACAAAGATGTGAACCAGCTCTAATTAACAGTCAACATACAGCTGTTCCTGCCCCCCCTCCTCTCAGCCCAACTGGTTGACCCCGCCACCCTAAGTCTGGTTCTGTTAAAGGGTCTTAATCTAAGTCATTACACCTGTACACCTGTGTCTGAAGTAGCTCACTACTCCCTCTATAGTCCACTATAAAGTGAGTTCGCCATTCTGTAATGCTGTCTGAATGTATAATGAGAATTATTATATCCGATATAGAGGACTCAGAGTATTCCACAATGCATCATAAAAAGTAGTTCACAACCAATGGTCATGAACCAAGCAATATATGCCATCATGCATCACAATTGCAGTGAAAGTCACTGATGAGCTCACTGATGATTTCTGTCTTTTACCTGAGGAAGACAATGACGTAATTGATGATGAAAATGAAAACTGGGGCGCCTACAGTCAGAATCTCTCATGTGATGGACTGTTAATGAAAAATGTTCTAATTTTCAACAACAAAACACAAACACAGTTTTGTCTTCAGTCTTGTTTCCACCGTCTTTAATCTGTCATCACACCAAACTGCTGCCTCTTCAGATGTTTACTGAGTTCAGACTCACAGCGGGGATAGAAAAATATCATCTGGAATAATAAAAGTACAACAGCAAGATCGATTGTTTGAACTCTGCAGGTTTCTGTTGCTTCAGTTAAACACTAAGGATAATTCATACAGAAAATGTTTCCAGTGGTTCATCAGTTTTTTTTTTACTCTTCTCTTAAAACAAAGAGAATTTGACACTGAAATGAAAATATGGCAAAATGAAGATGTAGATGGAAAGTGAAATAATGAACCTGAAAAGAAATGAGCTTAAAATTAAACTGAAACTGAAAACAAAAAATCCAATTTAATTTGGAACATGGCCAAACTACATAATTATCAAGCATTTTCAAAACATTTAAAGGTGCTATTTTATATGTTTTGATATTGCTACACAGCTAATGTTAGCATCAACAGCGGTTGTATTTACAAGAGGTTATAAAACATCCTCTGAGCAGCTACGTCTTCAGACTGGACACCACAGTGACTCAGTATCAGGAAGTGACGAGACAGTCTGACTGGACCAGAGCTAGCTGTTAGCATGCTAACTTCAGCAGAAGAAAAGAAGTGATACAGACAAGAGTTAACATTGGTGTTTGTCTCAACCTCTGGGGACAGATGTTGGTGAGTTAAGAATGAAGGTTGATGCTGAACTCACATTTCTTGTAGACTGGTGAGTAAACAACTGTTAAGGCTAATGTTAGCTATGTAGCAATAGCACAACATACAGCTTTTCAGAATCAAGTGATTTTCTCCAGTAGGAGAATAAAAAGATGCATAATGTAAGGGTTAATATAATATAATATAATATAATATCTTTTTTAGTTTGTGAAATTATGTTCTATTGTTCAGTTGTGTCTATGAAGCACTGTTGTACTTTCTTCCATCAGTTTGAATTCTCTCCACAGTAAATCAGACTGGATCACCTCAACCTGGTTTGACTTTTCATCACGTGTAAACTCTGCAGAGTGATGACAGTGACCTGCATGCAGGTTTATTATAGAGTCCAAGGTTTCTGACCAGTTGTAGAACCTGCTTCTGACTTCTTTAGAACTCCATGCTACATTTCTTCCAATCGGATCATTTTGCTTTAACAGTTCAGTTTGTTTCCTTGATCTCTGACCTCCCGCAGAACTTCTGTCTGATGTTTCCTTTGTCAGGTTTTGGTCGAGAGACGATCCAGATGAGCTGAAACTGTAACCTTTGATCCATGAGTGGAGCTCTACAGTGTTAAACTACACTCTGGTCTGCAGGTGGAGCAGCCAATCAGAACAAAGTTTCAAAAGAACTTATATCAGGACAGACAAGACACTTCACTGAACAACAGTTTCTGATGCTTCCATCATGTTTCTACTGTGATTCAACTGTGAACTCTTCAAGGTAACTAAGCAACAACTTCACTGATCTCCTGCTGTAGTTTGTCGAGCTCTGCCTCTGTCACTGCAGTTTCATTGACCCAATATCAGTTAACTGTACTTGACCCAAACACCTACCTTAACACTGAAGTCAACCAGCTGAGTTAACTGTATGAATACAGCTAGCTAGTTGTTTAAAATCAGGTGGCTGAGCAAACCAGCTAATTTAGCGAATACTAATAAGTCCAGCACCACTTTGGTCCAGCTGGTCTGCTGAAGCCAGAATGTGTTTATCAGCTGCCCATCTGGTAACCCAGAACTTTCTGGGTCATTAGCTAAGAGGGAGCTAGTTGGCCTGTTAGCAGTGAAGGTTTTCACCTGTCTGAAACACAATGTTCTTCTGTTGCCACTTAAACTGTCACTCTTTCATCTCTGAGGCAGCACATTGGCATTCAGGAAGGGTGTGATGGTGTGGAGTCAGCTGACAGCTGAGCTCTGCTCTGATTGGCTGACAGCAGCCAGAGGCTGGTGAGTGTGGCAGTGAAGCCCATGTGCCTCAGTCAGATGCTGGTTCCAAATCCTGAATCTTTCAGAGTCCTCCTGACCAACACAACCCCGCTGAGTGTTCAGCTGCTGGACTCTGGAGGTCTGCAGAAACTAGACAACAGACTGAAATGTTAACAGATACACAGTACATCTAAAACTCAGACTTAATGATACAACAGACATCCATAGACTTTGATTTCAGAATCATTTACAACTCTATAAATACAATACAGGATTAGCATGACCTGCTGGAAACCCTGTATACCTGAGGTATACACTGCATACCTGTATACCGGAGGCAAACCCTGTATACCTGACGTAAATCCTGTATAACTGATGTAAACCCTGCATACCTGTATACCTGAGGTAAACCCTGTATACCTGAGGTAAACCTGTACCTGTATACCTGAGGTAAACCCTGTATACTCAAGGCAAACCCTGTATACCTGTATACCCAAGGCAAACCCTGTATACCTGTATACCTGAGGTAAACCTGTACCTGTATACCTGAGGTAAACCCTGTATACCTGAGGTAAACCTTGTTGCTTTGTGACTCACCAGCTGCTGTTAGGACCAGAGGATGAAGGCCAAAGAGAAGAATAGAAACAGAAAAAGAAACTGAAAGAAAACACAGGAAACAGTGGAGAGTCAGCAGAAAGTCACAGGAAGGAAACTTTTGGTTTACATACTGATGTTTTTACAGTGTAGACTTATGATTTTACAGTGTGGATGATGGTTTTACAGTGTAGACTAACAGGACTAACTGAACATACTGTGCGTTTGTTTCTCTCACCTTCTCCTCCAGCTCTTTAATTTGTCGTTTCTGGGCTTCTATAAACTCCTCCAGCTCCTTGTTCCTCTGTCAAAAACACATGCGTAATGTCGAGTACACAATTAGATAAAACACTATTCTGCCAGTGAAAGGTCAGTTGTTGGTTTACCTGCCAGGTACAGTTTTACCTGTCGTTTACATGTTTACCTGTTGTGTGAGTTGCAGTATCTCCATCCTCTCTCGCAGGATCTGGGCATCTCTCTCTCTAAGCTCGCACATTACAGTTCGTTTCCATTGGTCCATGGCTCTCCTCAGCCCCTCCCTTTCTTCCTCGGTCAGAGTTTCAGAGAGTCGACCCCCCTCAATCTTGAATCCCTCCATCCTGGATTCCTCCTCTTGCTGCAGAGCCTCAAACAACATGGCCTCCAGTTCGAGGATCCTCTGCATTAGAAACAAACATTTAAAATTAGAAAGTATGTTATGAACTGAAAACCTCTGTACAACTCTGCTTATCAAAGGCAAATCATCTAGCACCATAATAATCAAATCCAACATCCATCCATTTACTTCTGCTTATTCAAGGCTGGGTCGCCGTGGCAGCAGGTCAAACAAAGTACTAAAGTAGTCATGTAGTCCTCAGTAACATTCTCCAGCTAGTCCTCAGGGATCTCCCGGCGAGGTATATACATAGGTTCTATTTTAACAATCCAAAGTGCATAGTCTATAGTATGTGGTACAAATGCATTTAGGACATGTCCATATCTCTCCCACCTTATACAACACACAATATGCCACACAAAATGAGACTATATTCTAATTGTCCACTTGACTTATCCAAACACTGAAGTGTATTTTCAGCTCACTCTGCCTTTGTGTTACAGGCAAAGTGTATGCGCTCTGAGCACCTGCCTATTTAGGCTCATATCACTCTCTTGACAACGTATCCTTAAAATAACAGTGAAATACTGGTTGGTTTTTGTCCAACCAGTATTTCACTGGTTGGACAAAAACCATTTTTGTCAGTCACACACTTGCGACTGTCTCCAGGTAGCAGTACGGCAACAATGTTCCCAACCACACCTCATTTTAAGACCAACACACCCATGGGTGCACAAATGGGCGCAAGTGTATTTGCAACTGTGTCAGTCTGAAACTAGAAAAGATAGTTGCATTATACTTTGTGCTGATTTTATGATATGGCCCATAATCTCTCCAGTGTGTTCTAGGTCCACCCTAAGGTCTCCTACCAGTTGGATGTGCCTGGAAGACTTCCAGTGGAAAGTGCCCAGGAGGATCCTAACCAGATCCCTAAACCACCTAAATTGGTTCCTCTTGACATGAAGGAGCAGCTGTGATTGGTGGTGTGTGCTCTTGTCTGTCATTTGTTTTGATGAGTGAATTGAGTCAAAATTGTCAAGAAGAAAATGATCTCATGGTGCAAATTGTCATTGGTTCAGTTTGTCTGTAGCCATGTCACAGCAGGAACTGCATGGACACAATCGCTCGATTTTACATAGTTACTACTATCACCCAGTGTTCTGTTGGGTGTTGCACATTCAGAAAATGTCTTATTTTATATATTTCTGTTTAGCTGAAGTGAATCAATTTTGTGCTTCGGTAAAAATGTGAACAAGACCCACCAGATGCCACTATTGCTCAATAATCAGTTGCTTGTTGTTTATGTTGTGTTCATCAGTTACACTGACCTTATGAGCCTGATCCATTGACTGCTTCCTGTAGTCCAGCTCTTCATCCAGGTAACCTTTCTGTTTACTGAACAGATCCTAGAGCACAACCGACAGAGGTCAGAGGTCACAGTGGTACCTGAAGGCAAACCAGCAACTCAGCAAAACAAAATCTGATTAAAAATCTCAAATTACTGACACAGATGAGATGAAGACAACATCTGAATTTAAACACAGAGAACATCTTAAAACAGAAAATAAAACCATTAATAGCTTCACTGTATTGGATCATTTTTGAGGGGTTACCATGATGATGAAAGTTCATCAAACTCATTCAAATCAAACTTGTTAAACGTTTCAAAACACAATGGATAATACTATGTGGTCATTTATAAAATGTGAAAGATTTTTGTGGCTTCTGTGTTTCAGACAGACAGACAGCCAGAGAGACAGACAGATAGAGAGACAGATGGACAGGTAGACAGACAGTTCCAGCTTGTCTTTGAAAATGGGGGGTCAGATGGTGTTACATATAACACCATAATGAAAAATCAAAGAACATAATCCTCATATAACCACCTGACTCATCCAAGTAAGAATGGGTCTGATAGAGCATGCAGAGGACGGATCCACTCAACTCCAACAAACTGTAGAGGGTCTAGGTGAGTCCTGAACCATCCCTTAGTGATGCTGCTATAGACCTAGATTGCTGGGGGATTCCCATGATGCATTAAGGTCTTCCTCTCTCTCTCTCTCTGTGTTTCTGGAGCAGCAGGATCCAGATCTGCCACTACAACACTCATTATTATTATTATCACTGATATTTATTATTATTAATGATAACACTATTACCTATAGTCTATACAGCTGTTCCAGGTCTCTCTCTCTCTTCTCTCTCTCTTTCCTCCCCCCACCCCTAACCCTAACCCTCATCCTCCTCTTAATTGCTGAAGTTGAAGTTCTGTCACAAAATTATGTTGTTACGTATCCTCTGGCATTTTCAGTTTGTTATACAGAAATTCAGCAAATTCAGATCTCAGCATGTGTCAGTGATGATGTTCTTCCCTTTAGCTGAGATGTGCCTGGGATCTCCAGATCATGAAAATATTATTAAAGTTATTATCCCGATCAAGGAAGGCCCTGTCCCTTTCTTAAATTTTTACAGTTGGGATCACTGCATCCCCATTTCAATCAGTCCCATCCACTCTAAGATATCAGGTAAAATAAAGCAGGCAAACACATAAAAGGACAAATAATTAAACTTCAATCCAATCAAAGATGACACTTTGTAAAGAAGAGCACCGACAGCAGCCACGTGTGTCTGATTAGATCAACTTGCGGGGAAAAGGGATGGACAGACAAACCCAAGGATCTGTGTGTCAGTTTACCACCAGAGACTGTTGCAGGCACTGAGCACCCCAACCCTACCCCCCTATTGTCTATCCTAAATGTTGGCTTTTACCTTCTCACTTTCAATGTCCAACATCTTCTGCTGCAGAGCCGACTTTGTCACTTCAATGGACTCCAACCACTGATCAGAGAGACAAACAGGTAGAGAGAGAGACAAGTAAATGGAGAGGAAGCAGAAGGGTTAGCAGGGTTTGGGAAGAAATGGCATTCAGGTTACACCAGTTCCTCCCACAAAGTTTCCATCCTGAAGAGGAAACATGGTCTTTGAACAATGTGGACACACTAACTCTACACTTTAAAACAGTTATGACAAACATTCAGCAGGATCTAAGATCTGAAACTGGGTCAAAGGTTGGAAGGGATAGCTAATATGTTTTGTCATGTCAGCACAGGGTCAAAGATCAAATGAGAACAGGGTCAGCGTTCACAGAGGTCTAAGAAAAGAGACAAAGATACACAGAGAGATGAAAAACAAGGTCAAAGCTCTGCTGTCCACAAATAGCTGTAAATACTGTGTAATCAGGTTTGAGTGTTACCTTCTCTGCCAGGGTGAGCACTGTCCTGGCATGGATCACCACCACCTGCTCCTCATTGGACAGATTCTACAGGAAAACATGCAACATGTCAATAACATAATGATTACATGTCAACCATATGATATCTACAACTTGTCAACAACATAACAACATGTCAACAACATGTCAACAACATTTAAACATAGATGTTACTTTGCAGCTGGTCTTATGTTTATTTTTAAGTCTCTGTCAGATTTGGTCAAATTCATCTGTCACGATTCATATCAGCTGTTTGCATCATGTTAAACTGACAAACATACATCAACATGTTCAAATAATCTACCCTCAGTTGAATCAAACATCAGTATATCAAAAATATATAAACATAAACAAAATGTTAACACGACGGCTTAGTAAAGTTTTAGACTGATTTATGTCACAGATGGATTCACTGAACAACACTTGAGCTCTGACAGCATAAAATGTTAACACATTAACATATATACAGATGTAAACATCTGACCACTGTCATCACAAACTGGAGGATTTAGTGAAATTGTTCTTAAGTCAGTTTGACACATTTGTACATGAAACTGTAACAGAAACATACATGTACAAAATAAATTCAACATACACTTACGGCGTTATCTCCCAGAATGTCCAGTTTCTTCATCAACTCACTGATCACAATTTCCTGAGGATCAAAATAAATCAGGTAAACAAATATTTACACAAGTGTACTCAGGTGGATATGTGTGTTTGCAGGTGTTACTCAGGTGTTCCTCAGGTGTAGCCAGGGCCCTGTGCCACAAAGTGACAGCAGTGAGTTATCTCTTTAGGCTTAACTGAAGTTTTGATGTCAACAAGGTGACTCACTGGCTCAATCCTGATTTTATAACCACAACATTGTCCAACACACATATCTTATAAATTACATTTACAGACTGAGCTGTGATTTCAGCTATATTGTAAATACAGGGCCTGCTAATGGTACTGCAACTGCAGGAGAACTTGACTCCACTGTGCCATGCCAAGAACCACCTCTGTCCCAGGCTGTGGATCCCTAGAGCAAATTAACCCTAACCCTAACCCACATAGTTCTCCACCTTGAAATAATATCATTTTAATATCATATTAATAATAATGTCAAGGCATTTATATCAGTCAGTGTGTCCACTCCACAATAGTATGAACAAAGATTAGAGCCACACCACCTCCCTCTTTGTTGTTGGAATTTATCGCCCTCCCTCTGCTCCTCTAGATTGCACTCCAACATAATTAATCACTTTCTTCCACTTATTTTTCTCAGAACTAGTCATTCTAGATGACCTAGGCCTAAATTGGTTGTCCCAAGAATCAGATTGCCTTAAACTTCTATGAATTTGGCTTCACTCAGCTAATCTCTGAACCTACACACATAAACCTCTAAATCAGCTTTATATATTTATATGATATTATCTTAACCAATAAACCAAACAAACACCTTGACAGAGGTGTTCATTTGACATGAGCGATCACTGCCCACTCTTTCTTATCTGACCTTCAACACAAGTAACCTGACTCACACATCTGAACTTCAAGATGTAGAAGACGCTTTAAATTATATTATGAATACTTTTAATTCTGTTGTCAATAAACACATACCTTTTAAAAAGTTTAGAATAAAAGATAGATCCTGCCACTGGCTCTCATCTGAACTCTCTAACCTAAGGAACAAAGCTTGGGTGAAGGCTCGACACACTGGGGACCCATCTCACTGACTTGAAGGAATAACTGTACATCCTCCATAAGAAAAGCCAAGTGAAATTACTATCTAGACATAATACAAAGTCTGATCCAGGAAAATTTTGTAAACTAGTAAATTCCATTAAGAAGAAAAACAAAACTTCATTACCCACCAACATTATTTATAGAGACAATTTGATTTGCTTTTAATGAGCACTTTGCTACAGCTGGCTATTCCTTTGAGGAAGTACACTCAGAGTCCACCAATATACTGTCGCCAGTACCCTCAAACCCTACCTCTCTCCATCAAAGTATCCTCCATCCCTTTTCTTGTTCTTCAGTTATGGAGACTCTTAGACAAATCAGTAACAAGAAAGCAGCTGGAGAAGATCACCTAGATCTTAATAAATGTCCACTCCTTTCATCACAGAGTGTTCAACACATATTTTCAACAGAAGCATTTCCTCTGGTATCATCCCAAAACTAGAGTCACCGCCTCATGGTTGTCTGCCTCCACAACTCAGACAAGTTTCAGATTAGATCCCTGTTTATCCAGAGTCTTATAAAATATGAACCATTTGTGTGAAATTTTGTCATAATTGCTGTGTGAAGTCCTGAGTAATGGCTAAAAAGTGTTTTGAGAGGTCACACTGACCTTGATCTTTAACCTTTGACAACCAAAATCTAATAAGTTCTAATCAATTCTAATCAGTCTAAGTGTTGAAGAAGTTCCATCAAGGTGTTACTTATACGTGTTCATGAGAATGGGACAGACCTCCTCACAAAGATGGAGATAAGTCTGTCTGTCTAAAACTGCTCTAAAACTGCCCTGTCTTGCTAAGATCTTTGAATCCCTCATTAATAACTGACTGACCAGTGGTATAACATCATCACTGCAAAGGACTAGGACCGGCCCTGCCGCTACGGTCCAGTATCAAGAATTTCCTGCTCTTATGTAGATAAGCCCAAAAGAAGTGAGACTAAGTTGAACTCGCTTTGTGGTATAGGCCCCTGTTGTTTACATTTTGACACAGGTGTGTTTACAGGTGTACATGGTTGTATTCAGGCTTTACTCACAGTGACTCCCTCTGCCTCACAGTAGATCTGCAGAGGACTGAGGCCTTCTGGGAAATGGAGTTGTTGGAAGTTGATGGCAGGTGAGCGTCGTTCCCTCTCCTGATCAGTAGATAGCATTTGCATGGAAACACAGTGTCAGTCAACACAAAAGTTTACATTTATGTTTATGTTGTTTATTTTACTGGGTCTGTTTTAATTTGTTGATGTTGTTATTTATATCTAAGTCAGGTGAACCATTTTAATTTGTTGTTGTTGTTTATGTCTGTCTGACTGTCTTAACTTCTTGCTTTTGTTTAAGTTGTTGTTGTTTGTGTGTTTACCTCAAGCTCTAAGATCCTGAACTCCAGCAGCTCGTTCTGATCTTTGACGTCCTGGATGTCGTTTTTCAGACGCAGCTCTTCACCTTCCATCTGCCTCAGCTACAGAACAGAGTCAATGTTACACTGTATCCAACTGCTTCCTGTTTTACATCCAGAACCTTTGATGAGTCTGAACCTGAGTCACTGTGTAACAGAATGATGTCACTGTGTTTCAGGACTGTTCACTTCACCTTCTCCACCAGCTCCTGATTCCTCTGATACAACGCCTGCTTCTCCTCCACCCACTTCACATCCTGACCGAGAGAGAGAGAGAGACAGACAGACAGACAGACAGAAAGAGAGAGAAAGACAGAGTGAGAGAGCGAGAGAGAGACAAACAGACAGAGAGAGAGAGAGAGAGAGAGTGAGAGAGAGAGACAGACAGAGAAAGAGAGAGACAGACATAGAGAAAGAGAGACAGACATATAGAGAGAGATAGAGTGAAAGAGAGAGAGAGAGAGAGAGAGAGAGAGAGAGAGAGCAGTTTGAACTGAACTTTATTTACAGCTCAGACCTCTAACAGACCTGCTCTACATTCTATGTTCTACAGCAGAAGTGTTCAGCCATGTTCCAAAGAAATTCCAAAGTGATTTGGTGAGCCCTGCTTTTAGTTACTACATTTGAATCTGATAAATGTCTGTAAACAACAGACGATCAATGTCTGACCATCACCACTCAAGTAGAATTTAAGGTGGATCATCTTGTTCCGTTGGCAGTATTTAAGGTGGATCCTCTGGTCCCTTGGCAGAATTTAAGGTGGATCCTCTTGTTCCTTTGGCAGAATTTAAGGTGGATCATCTTGTTCCTTTGGCAGGATGCTTAGTTGAGTTGGTCATGAACTCTTCATTCTTTAGCCTCAGATTTTGTTGATGCTCTTGTTTGATGTTTGAGGCTCTTCATTTCAAACCCTTTGCAGTTTTATCCTTGTTCACTATCTGCAGTTTTGTAACTTTTATTTTTCTTTAAATGTTGGATTTTTGTGTTGTTAAGTCCTACACAGGATGAAAAGAGAGTCAACTGCTCTGATTGGACCAGCCTGTAGAAGTAATGGCTGACTAAATAAATGAATATTTGACCTGAATTTAAAAGTTTGGTTTATCACAGCATCTCCTCCACCTGCTGCTGTCAGATTATCAGATGATCAGATTCCACACCACACCTGAAGCTTCATGAGACACCTGACCTCCATCTGAACAGCTGTCCCACTGCCACCACTACACAACACATCATGACCAAACGAAAACTTGCACACAGGCAGGTTCTGCAGCCCTGACAGAAACCTGTTGACATGTAGTCCAGGTGTCTCACGAGGCTCTAGTGAATCTGATCAGCTAATCAAAAGCAGCAGGTGGTGGGGACAGTATTTGGCCCTTTAATGCAACATGACTGTTCTCTCTGTTCTATGTTCTACTGTTTGTTCTACCACTGTCTGGCTCACATAAGTTCTCTGCTCCTCTCATCAGATGAAGACACAATCTTCTCTCCAGGGGTTCACCCTGCAACCAATCAGAAGGCAGATCATATTCTCACCTGCTGTGTGGACCAGTCCTGAGTTCATCATCACCTGTCTCCTCTGTTATATATGTAAAATTGCTGTGTGTGTGTGTGTGTGTGTGTGTGTGTGTGTGTGTGTGTGTGTGTGTGTGTGTGTTACCAGTCCTTGTTGGTTCAGTGCTGACTCCAGATCTGCAACTCTGGTTTGATATCGACTGATTTCAGTCAGCAGCTGCTCTCTGGTCTGAAACACAGGGAATTCAACCATCAACCGGTCATGCCTTGCTTGATTACAGGAATTAGAACGCTCTCTCCGTTGCTGCCTTGCTCAGAGGTTCGGTCACCTTGATCTCCTTCTCAGCATCGTAGTTTCCTCCACTCGTCTCTGTCAGCAGAGCATAAGCTCTCTGCAGTGCCTGATACTCCTGAGTCAGCTGACGGTAACGAAGCTCCGCCTCCTCACGCACACACACCTAAAACACATAAACAGTCAGAAACCAGTCAGAAAAAACAGTGAGACCAGTAACAACACCTGTCAGAAAATAATCTGTGTACCTGTTTAGTAATTCTTATTGTCAGCAGACTGACTGGTGTAACTGTTTCTTTTACTGATTTGACTGGTTCTGTTACTGGTGTCAGTGTTCTTCATTCTGATGTGACTGTTTTTTTTGGCTGAACTAAAACAGCAGGGCAAGCCCTATAATCTGGAATGTCCCTGACTGACTGACTGATGACTAATGACTGATGACTGATGACTGAGAGAGAAAGAGAGAGAGAAGTAATTGCTAACTGCTAAAGAAACTAGCAGATCTGAATAATATGTATACAATAGAAACACCAGCAACAGGAAATGAGACAATACACTTCCTGCAGCAGAGCAATAAAAGCCCTGTGAAGAAATAAAATGTTCCTGTGCACCGAAACATTAGATGGCTTTTAATTTGAAACAGTTACAGGAAATGTTGAGTTTGTATTACCGGTAATACATAATGCAGTAACTTTAATACGACAAACAGGAGCGACTAAAAACAAGGCTTCATCCTAAAACCCAGCAGAAACCAGTTCTACATAGGGAGCTGCCTCTGATAAAAGTGTATGACATTCTGGAGTCCAGGTCAATAAAGACTAAACTGTGGTGGATCCAGACTGAGGCTGAGCTCTGAGAGAGACACAATAACAAATATATTGTGTCTCTTTAACTTCCTCTCTGATCATTTCACAGTGAATCAGCTGAAATCTCAGCTCAGTCTTTGTCTTTAACTGATGTGTTTGATTCTTTCACGCTATATTGTGATTATAAAACCAGGACCTGACAATAGTTTACTAGGTTTAGACCTAGTCTTGTTTACTGGGTTCACTGTTTTTTACTGGTATGACTGTTGCTTTACTGGTGAGTTTAGTTCTGTGTCTGATCTGATAGATCAACATTTAGTCACTGTTTTCACACAAACACAATCCAGGTCTTTCCACATTCAGATCTTCAGAGACCAGATTTACCTCCAGAAACTAATCCTCAGGGTGGAGTAAGAACCAGGTCATTAAGTTCCTGTTGTGGTATAGATCTGTAACTGGTGTTGTGGGGACTCACCTTTCTGGGTCCCCAAACCTACATCATGAAATTTTAGGATGAAGACCTGGTTTGAGGTGTCAGTCTCCAGGAAATGAATTTAAGTCAAAATAATGTATTCTCTCTGTGTGTGTGTGTGTGTGTGTGTGTGTGTGTGTGTGTGTGCGTGTGTGTGTGTGTGTGTGTGTGTGTGTGTGTCATACCTCCTCTGGTTCAGTATCTGGAGTTCTGTCAGTGTGAAAAGACAAAGACGATCCATCAGAGTCCACCGATGCTTCTTCATCATAACCATAAAATGTCTCTATAACCTGCACACACACACACACACACACACACACACAAACACACACACAGTGTTGCTTAGTATTTCATGTTCATCCTCCATGTTCCTACATCACAGACTGGAGGTTGTATGTGTTGTTACTGACACCTGTAATAACCTCAACTCAAAGGTCCAATCACAGTCACAGGAAGAAAAACAACAAAAAACTGCACTAACTCGACTCTGCTGTCTCAGCAGCAGCAGCAGCAGTCGTAGTAGTAGCAGTAGTTGTAGTAGTAACAGTAGTAATAGTAATAGTAATAGTAGCAGTATTAGTATCAGTATCATCAGTGGTAACTGTGACAGTGGACTTTACAGATGTTGTTTCCCAGACACAGAGATCATAAAGTGTGTGTCTGGTCTCACCCTGCAGGCTCTGAAGGTTCGTTTCCTCCTGACTGACTCCTGACGTCTGTATCTCAGTAACATGTCTCTCTCCTGCAGGATTAACACAACATGATCATCAACACAACAATACAATCATCAACATAAACACAACAACATGATTACAATATTAGAGTGGTGTGTGTGGCTGCTCCTGAGGAAAACATCTGACTCTCCAGCTGCTAAATGCTCTACTATGTTCAGCTGGTCTCTACGTGTGTGTCGATATAAACCTAACGCACGTTTGTTGTCATTCATTAACAGCTACAGCACAGACAATAAAGTACTAAGACTAGTACTAACAATAGTACTAACAGTAGAAAATAGCCCTACTCAATACTTACTATAACATTCTTCACATAACCAGCTGTCTCCAGAGCCTGAAACCAAAACAGAGTTTCATTCTAAATTAAGCTACACTGTACTACAGTAATTTAACACTGTAATAGTGGTAATAGTAGTAGTAGAAGTACTTGTACCTTGGACAGGTCGTCAATGATGTGCTGTTGCTCCAGGACCTGTAACCGTAGAAACTCCATCTCTCTCTCCTCCTGGCTGTAACCATGGTAACTGGTGGAGTGGGTGCGGTCTAGGTCATTTAATGAACTCGGCCTTCTCTGTGATTGACAACAAATGCTGCTGTTACCATGGTAATACTGTTAATGATGATCCTCATATTGTCAGTGACTGTCTAACACCAAGGAAGCTTCCGGTGCGAAGTGTGTAGTTTTCTGGTTGTTGTTCTGTATTGATTCTGGTGATTTAACCACACTAAATGATTTGCTTTGCAGTCAGAAGCTGCACAGACAACAGTTAACACTACTCTAATAAGCTGGGTTAGTGAGCTTTTAGCAGGACCAATTCATCCAATGTTACCTTTTCTTCTTCTTTATGATTCAATATTTAGGTACTGGTTGGCTTCATCATGCTGTTACTATTATTTATTTTCAAAACATGTCAACGTTCTATGGCGTAATCATTTTATATGGTCAGGTACAACATAAAAAGTCTCAAGTGTTTTGGTTTTGTAAGTTAGAGTACTATAAATCGACATTATTTACCTCGGTTTTATAACTTTCTTATCTTTATTCCTTATTTCTTCACAACCTAAATCCGACCACTGTTCAGTTTCAGTTAATTGGACTGGTCTGACTCTGAAGCTTCACTACTGGTTTGAGTAAGACAGAACCAGCACTCAGACTATATTTGTCAATATGTCGCTAGGGTCAGAGGTTACCATAGTTACCATCTCCAGGTTCTCCTGGGTGACAAAGCGAAGCTTGTTGTCAAGACGACGCAGAGCAAGAGCAAGCTCCTCGTTTTTCCTGCTCAGACGTTTGTTTTTGTCCAGAAGAGGAAGAAACTGACTCTCCGCCTCTCGTAGACGCTTCAGCTACATGTAAGGAAGACAACAGAGAAAAGATAAAAAATAATTAAAATAACGAAAATGCAGAAAACACAGAAAAAATATGGATGTTGAAGTGTTTGAGTTTAAGTGGGTGGTCTTGTACAACTATTGTTATGACTGAGCTGAGTTTTAGACCATCGTAGTGAGGACATCTCTGTTTTATGAGGATTTGAGGTTAGAACCAGGATCAAGTAATGTTAAGGGATGGGGCTGGATGTTCAGTTGTGATTAAGGACAGATGCTACGGAATGCATTGTGTGAAATGGGGTCCTCATAAGTACAGAAGTACAAACGTGTGAACAGGTGTGTTCCAGTTGCCATGGCGCCGCGGATGGCTGCCTCGGTGTGTTGCTGCGCACTCTTTTGCCTTATTTTCTTTATAAATCCAGTTTTCTGCCTTGGTTTCCGGAGCTCTTTCACCAGAGAAGAGCTCATTAACATCAGAGAAACAACTCCAGAGGATCTTTTCCACCTTTCTTGACTCACCTGTGGAATTATTGGACATTTTGGTCAGAGGTCACTGACCGTTGCTCTCGCAGTGAAACGCCGGAGGAGAGGAAAACGTGCCGGTGCGCTTGCGCGTCTCCGCCGGCGCGGACTCCGCACACCGCTCCCAGGTATCTTTCTCTCCAAGGTGCGTTCACTGCCCAACAAGCTGGATGAACTTCAGCTACTGGTGCAGAAGAACAGAGACTTTTCTTCATCTTCCGTCCTGTGCTTCACGGAGACGTGGCTGTGTGGATCGATTCCGGACTCTGAGCTGGAGCTGGCCGGCTTCCAACTCTTCAGAGCGGATCGCGACACAGAGCTGTCCGGCAAAACGAAGGGTGGAGGAATCTGTTTTCATGCTAACAGTGGCTGGTGCAGAGACGTGACAGTGATCCTGCAGCACTGTTCTCCTGACCTGGAGACTTTCATCATAAACTGCAGGCCCTTCTACTCCCCCCGTGAGTTCACCTCATTCATCCTGGTCGGTGTTTACATCCCACCACAGGCCACAGCAGATACTGTGTGTGGAGCGGACCAACCCGGACTCCGTAGTTATTGTCCTTGGTGACTTTAACAAAGGGAACCTCAGCCAGGAACTGCCCAAATACAGACAGTTTGTTAATTGCCCGACCAGAGAGGGGAACACTCTGGACCACTGTTACCCCACAATCAGTGGTGCTTATCACGCCGTCCCCCGGGCTGCACTGGGCCACTCTGACCATGTCATGGTCCACCTGATTCCCACATACAGGCAGAAACTAAAACTGTGTAAACCTGTTGTTTACAAGAACCTCCAAGAACCTCCAACTGCACCAATCACCAAAACAAATTCCTTGTATGTGGAAACATACTTGGCAATAAAACTGATTCTGATTCTGATTACCTTTTTTTAACTATGTGTACTATATTCGTGTGTATTGTGTGTGTTACCAGTTCATTGCGTTCTTCAGACAGCAGAGCATTTCGATCCTCCAGCTTCCTGACAACAGCGCTGAGCTCAGCAATTTTTAACTGAAACCTCCGAGTGTCCCGATCCTCCTGGGACTACACACACAAACACAAACACACACACACACACACACACCATACAGTGTAAGGAGTTATTTCAGGTTCCTGCAGAAACAGTCTGCTTTAGGAAGGCGAGCAACATGAAACTACATTTTACACTGTAGAAATCAGATCAAACATTCACACGTCTGACCATCTTCTCCATAACAATGACAGCTGAGGCTCATGGGGACTGTACTGTTCAGAGACAGAATCTGTTGGTTTGGGAATCTCAGCATAGTTCACAAAAACAGGCTGGGAAATATTTTCGAACTTTTCCAAAGATCATTGGCACTAACTTGAAGTACCTTGGCCATGTTTACCAAGTCAAAACCACTCAGAGGGCAAAAGTCATTTTGGCAGACCCCCATCATGCTCTCCATGCAGAGTTTTGACTCCTGCCATGAGCAAGAAGGTATACTTTTCTTAGGAGCCAAATCAAACAGATATTTGAGGTCATTTGTCCCATCAACTGTTGGGTTTTTAAACTGGCTGTTGGTCTAGTTGTCACTGCAATTAACAAATATTAATAGATCCTTGATGTTTCATATCTTACTGTAATTTATCATGATGAATCTACAGTACATTAGATGTTTTTATGTTTCTATTTATTGTATGATTTTATTTATGATGTGTACTGGTTGTGTTCACTACTGTTGCAAAGAAAATTGCCCCTTGGGGAAGGTAAAGACTTTCTATCTATCTATCTATCTATCTATCTATCTATCTATCTATCTATCTATCTATAACATAAACACATAAGTTGGTTACATTATCCAGGAGAATTTCTGGGTTCAGTAACAGTCAGGAGATTAAGGATTAAAGAAACCAGCAGCTCCTCACACATTAACTGCAAGTGACATGCGTTAATGCCGGTTGATGCCTGTCAGTGCATCAGGATTCATCGCTGTCCTATTTCCATGTTGATCAACATCAACTCTGTGGAAAAGCACATTTGCTTCTTACCTTCCTTGATCTAAAGAGTCTGGTTACTGTAGGGCTGCAGCTCCACTGGAGTTGTCACTGTTTTTGGCTCCTACAGGCGAGACTACATGAGCTGCCATGTGTTCATGTAAACTGTCAACTTGAGAAGTCTGAGACTTCGGAGGTGGAATTTTTGAAGTAATGTCAACGACACTAAAAGTGTAAGATTCACCCTGCAGGATGTTTTTTATTGGTCCACTTCACAGGACAGATTAACCCAATCACCTAAAAAACACAATCAGTTGGTCATTTGATCTGGGTCATGAAGACCAGTGAGCTTTAAGTGATGAATTGTGAGATACAAAGGGGTTCACCTATTTGATGAAGTGTGGATGAAGGAGGTGGAGCCTGATTTGAAGTCATGATGAACTGACCAGGTAACATGTCATTAAACTGTGACAAGAAGTGAATGACAATTTTTATGTCATGCAGCACGAGCAGGAACAGGCGGCGCTTACAATATGAGGAGCAGTGTTAGGGGTGGAGCTAGGGGCGTGGCCTGGGTGGTTTAGTCCTGCCCTCTGTGCATCTCTCAGGGCTGCGATTTGCTGCTCAGCTGCCTGAGTCTGCAGCTGGAGACGGTGAGCATGTCCAGCCTGCAGCCCCAGGGCTTTATCCAAAACACTGACAGCTCTGTCCTTCAGTTTTATCTCATCCATCTGCACACAGACAGGTGAGAGACAGATAAGGAGACAGACAGGTTAGAGGTGGGGTTAAACAGGTAAATAGATATGTAGAAAGACAGGCAGGCAAGGGGCAGGGTTAGTCTGACAGACAAGGGGATGAAAAATGTCCTGAATATAAGATCAAACACTGAGCAAGAACCTACAGTGCAGGTGAGTCATTTTTGCCTCTACCTGTTGCCTTTGTACTAAGTTTTCACAGGTGCGAAATTTTGGATCCAATCCAAATCAGACCCATGATAATCCTACCTGAATACAACATGCATAAATACATTTTCAGAAAGAAATCTTATTCAAAATGAACCTCAGAGAGAGAGAAAAGCACCAGCTGCAGCATGAAGACTGATGGATCGACAGGTAGGATCTCATCTTGGTGAAAAAGAGCAGCAGCAGCTTAACGATAATGTACTCTTGATTAAAAGACAAACTCGTTCTAAAAACAATTCTCTTATTTGCATAAAAAGGTTGTTCATAGAAAAAACAACACATTCTGCCTCTCCCCTCAAATCAAAATATCTTCATGAAGTAGATGTGATCAGAGCTGACACCAGCTACACTCTGGTCCATTCAGATCCACTTGGGGATTAGACACTTGCAGCAATGAACCAGACTCTGATGAAGCCTGTGACCTGTGAAGACATTCAGTACTTGACAATGCCACCACCAGACCATCATACTTTAGGTTGTTCACAGGTGACAGCATACATTACTTATTATTCTCTTGATTTAATTAAACTGTCTGATGGTCACTCGTGAGCTGTTTCTTTCTCTCCCAAATTACCTGAATGATACACTAGAGCCAACACAGATGGACAGGTACATTATGATACCAAGTGACCTCACTTGTCATCATTTATTAAGCTTGTAGTCAGAGGTGTGAGCTCAGGTTGAAAAGTGAAATATAATGTTCAAAAGGACCCACACAAAGACTAGAGAGGTGAACAGTGATATGTTAAGGATGAGTAGACTGAGCAGTAGACTGTAGTGGACTGTACTGGACTGTAGTAGACTGTACCGGACTGTAGTAGACGGTAATGGATCGTAGAGACTGTAGTAGACTGTAGTGGACTGCAGTGGACTGTAATGGACTGTAGAGACTGTAGTGGACTGTAGTAGAGTGTAGTGGACTGTACTGGACTGTAGTAGACTGTACCGGACTGTAGTAGACGGTAATGGATCGTAGAGACTGTAGTAGACTGTAGTGGACTGCAGTGGACTGTAATGGACTGTAGAGACTGTAGTGGACTGTAGTAGAGTGTAGTGGACTGTAATGGACTTTGGTGGACTGTAGTGGACTGTAGAGACTGGGTTAGTGACCCAACAAAGGCGTCACTAACCCACCAGTGTAACAGGGTCAATTATGCAGTACAGAGTTTATCATTATTGGCTGTAGTATTCATTGTATAATCACACAAAACTTGTAAACAATTCACCTGACATGTTAACTCTCCGGAGTAGAAAAAGTGGAACATTTAAGATCGAGCCCCAGTACCCCCACGGACACTTCCCTCTGTCCCCCCATATATATAATGTGTCTCCCGCCTTCACCTTGCCCCTTTTGTTATTGTACTCTGTGGGAGAGGTAAGCGGCATTGTGGTTGGGGAAGTTTCGCTATTTCTGTGTACTTAATATTGCATATTGAGTTGATATATTTGTGTTATGTGATTTGTGTAGGGGCTAACTCCAGGCTAATGGTTGACATAAAGTTTCGTTTTGTCACCTTATATGCTTCAGATGCTTCAGTGCTGTCCGAATAAACTGAGATCGCCTTCAAAGAAAGAATCTGGTGTCGCGGCGTGGTTAATCACACAACGCAGAACTTCACCGGTTACACCAGCACAGAAATGAGGTTTGTGTCAGTTGTCCTGGACCCAACACCCTGTAAATTTTGCAGGTGGACCTTAACAACTTGTATTTGATAAAGATCTAGATGAGACATCTCTGTGTTCAGCTGAGTTTAGTCGTCTCTGAACATCAAATTGATGAGTTCAGAGTCACACTCACGAGTTAGTGTTGATTTTATGCTGAAGCTTCATCATTTGTCAGTCTGACTTCTTCACCTCAGTCTGAATGAAAAGCCTTTTCTACATTTACATGTTATAGTTTAACCACAAATTCCTTGTAATATTTTATTTAAAGCAGCGGTTGTTTTTAATGAAACTGTGAAGTGAGACTGTTCAGTCTGTAAATACAGAGTGTATTGTGTCTGTCAGCCTGTTTGTATTGTACCAGTCTGTGTTTGACTCTGTGTCTTTTCTTTGTATTGTTCAGTCTGTGAGGCTCAGTCAGTCGTTTTCTCATGTGTCCATTCTAATAATAATGTATTCATTCATCGTGAGTCCATCACTGGAAGTTTTATTTAACAAGCGTCTCTTGTTGTGTTAAAATAAGTTTGGATCACAACATTCTTCTTACTCGAATTCAGTCTGTGTTTCAACCCATTGCATTTTGATGATAGGATTGATCTTGTTTGTTTTTGTTGTTTAATTGATTGTTATTGTATATTTATTGTTATTTACATTTAAATGTTTGGATATAGGGTCTATAGTTGTTTCATTTATTATTTTGTGTATCAAAGGTAGAGCTAAATTTGTTGCCATTTATTCTGGATTTTGTATGGTCTCTCCAACAGACTCTTCAACAGATTATTCTGAAATAAGATACATGACCTTTACCTGAAATTAGCTTTGACGGTGCAGTGCCTGTTCAAAATGTGCCTGTCAGTAGGGGCTGATTGCTTGGCTTGTGTTAATCCAGACCAGACCTTTCTTGAGAACATCATCATCATTAGAAGTCCATGCTCTCTGAATGATGTGCTCAAATGATTTGGTTTGCAAGTGAAAAATGACAGCAAGTATACCCATGGCATGTGAATGCTGTAAACTGTCTGGGTGTTGCACTGCCCTTATAATGTAGTTACAACTTTACAACATGCTGTTGTCATAATTGATTACATCAGTTACATGGATGTATCTCTACCAGGCCAGGAATATTGTCATTATAGGGGCAAGGCCATTTGGCCTTTGATGTCACAAAAAGTTTTAGGGCACAAAGACCATTGAGTTATTTGATGCCTACAGATAAATAACTAGACTTTCTGATAAGAAAAAAACAAGGAAATAATACAAATGATGTTAAAATCAGATTATTCACATTTTAATATGGAAAAAGTTTTTAAGATGCATCATGTTATTATAGATCAATTCACCAGACTCTATAAATATGTAAATATATTTCATTTCAGAAAAACTTGTCACTTTCAGCAGATGAATGTAATGTAATGTCAAACTCACTTAAACCATTTTGCACAGTAAAGTTCAAATATTCAGCTCAGTGGCGTCAGAGCAGCAAGGCACTTAGTTAAAGCTAAAACTAGATAAATTAAAACAATACTGAAGTGAAGTGATACCTCTCCTCAAATCTGATCTCAGAAGAGCTATTTGTCCAAGAAAGGATCTGATGCCTGTTTCATTCATCATGTAATTTACTACCCTCTGGTGGTGACAGCAGGGTATTGTCTCTGAAGCCACTTTGACTTCCAGCTGTATCTATAGTTTCTGTCATTTTCGTTGGCGCGACAGTGTCCTGTTCATAAGGCCTGGAGCTTGTCAAGCGGAGAGGATGGCAGCCTACCTAGGATCATTTATGATGTTGCAGCATTATACACATGTGCATATATGTGTGGAAACTAAAGTAAACAACCTAATTACTCAAATTTATCATCTCTGTGTGAGATCTGCTGTAAGTCTGAGACAGAATATTGTTACAGGAGAGAGAGAGAGAGAGAGAGAGGGAGGGAGGGTGGGATTGCTGGCGACTGGAGCAGAGAATTAACTAGGTAGAAGTCAGCAGTATAGTAGGTGCATAACCAGTCCAAGCTGTAAGGACTGCTGCAGTGACACTTTTAAAGCAACCTCAAGATCAACCACATAACAGCAGTGTGGGCACAAAGGCCACGGTGGCAGTAAGGAGCTTAATTTTTATCAGGACGTCATGGCTGTGTGGGGCAACGACGGCCATGGCTGCCATGAAATTTTTGTCTCCACAGCCCTAACTGACTATTGTTTAACAAGTTAAAGAGAATGTCAACACTCACACTTAAATTTAATGTTTTCCTTTTTATGTTTTTGTTCATCTACAAAAACTTCACATGTTGACACTGCAATTTCTTGAATAAGCTGTTGTTGAGAAATCGAAGGATAGACAGAAAAAATGAAAGAGAAAGAGATTCCTTCATCTATTGTTAGATTTATTTATTTCTTGCAGCCGTGAATCATTGAACATGCACTTAGAAACATGCCACAGATAGTGACAAGAGTCCATCAGTGCTTCAGTGCTGTTGTACAAACCATTGTGTCAAGTATTACTGGAGTGTTTTGATTTGTTGGTGAGGTGATTGGATCTTTATTGACTTGACTGCCATCTAAACATATTTTTAAAAGTTTATTGTTGTATTTTTTCAAAACTCTGAACTGTGAAGCTTCATACCTGCAGCAGTGGACGGAATGTGAGCAGGTCATTTTGTGAATTACTCTGATGAATCCTAAAATTAGGACTGGCAAAACATTATTTTTAGGAGTGTCACATAACTCTGCAAGTTCGGAGCGACTTGTTCGCATGTTCAGTGAATACAGGTTTATGAGATATTCACATCAAATCAGGAAAAGTCATGAGGTTGATAGAGCAATTTTCAGCATGGTTTTTGAGTGGCCACCAGGACCTTGAAAACAAGACGTAATAACAGTTATGCATGTGTGAGTAGACATGTCGTGTATGTGTGTCGTACCAATCGGCGGATCTCCCTCTCACAGTCTCTCTTGGTTCTGTTCAGCTCCTCCTGGTGTTGGTGATGAGCTGATCGTAGTTCGGCTGCTCGGGCCTGACAGGCCTGCTGAGCAGATGTCAGAGCCTCCTCAGTATACCTCTTTGCTCCTCGCAGCTCCTGGACCTCCTGCTGGAGGCGACAACGCTCTGCCTCCCAGCTCCTTCTTGCCTCCTCCACTTCTGCCAGCAGAGCGCTCCTCACCTGAAGAATAACAGAACAAAGACTGTTAGACATTCTATCACACCTGAAGAGTTAGAGTTGAAGAGTTAAATTGTCCTCCAAACCTCCAAGAATCACCACAATAATGTGGGTGGGGGCTTTGCATATTCCTATGACCTTGTGGTCTGTGTTGTCTGGGGCAACGGCTCCTGGTAAGGTCACCTAAGACCTTTTGGTCCACGGAAAGGGGTTAAGCTTAGAGTTACCAGCAGCCCCCTCCTGAGGCCTGACCTGAAAAGTCACAGGGACAACAGTGGAGAAACCTGGAGGGTGGTGTTGAGGAGGAAAGGCCTGATCTGAACCAGAGTTTTCTTATTAGACACAGTGATGCATTGTCAATAACAAAAATATATTCAAACATTAAATTGTTCATGAGTGTACCTGTACCTGTACTAGAACACCTGAGGTCGAAGATCAATGATGAACTTTGTAGCCATATTATCAGATCTGCAGCTGTATATCTTGGACACTCAGGTAAAGAGAGGAGCACAACTGTCAGCTGATAACCATGTTGTGGTGAGTTGGATCATACTCTGGGGAGGCTGCTGGACAAATGTGGTCAAGCCAAAAAGGTCATGTGGATAAACTTAAAACATCTGACTCAGGCTCCTGTCTCCAATGTCTTCAATTTCCAAATCTGTAGGAATTTTTCCTACATCCTGAAGTGAACCATTGCGACAACAACTGAATGAAGATGTGGCAGAAACCAGAGACCCAAAGGAGGCCAAAGACTCTTGATGTATCAGACAGGTATAGGGCTGGGTATCGTTCAAAATTCTTCAATACCAGTACCAGTGCTGATACCTTGACTTCAATACCAGTTCCTGAATGATACTTTTTTCAATACCAATGTTTTTAAATCAATTTCAACAGCAACAAAAAAAAACATTACAGGGGCAGAGGCTAATTGTGAAGAGAAAAAAAAGATAACTGCTGTTTAGCCAGGACAAGTCAACGGACAAGCACAAGCTAACCGACTGTATATTAGATAAAGTTGGTCAGTTACTGTCAACCTTAATGCATTTCACCTTTTGATTTACCAAGATAGTTATATAGCCATATAATGAGCTGAATGAGCTATACTCAAACAATATTCCAGATAACATTACATCCTAATTAGTCATTGGTGCTGCATCCATGTTAATTTCAGTAGCCTAAACAACAATGTACAAGTTAACTGAATTTATTTGCTAAATATTAGTTTGCCTGCTACAAACACAGCCACTGTGCTGTCCTCAGTAATATTAGATGATGAGGAATCCAGTGGTGATGAAGGAGGTAGACTTGACTGAGAGGAGAAAGGCTGTGGTTTGTTCTCCTTACAGTCAAACACTGAGCAACTTTCTGCTCTTAAATTGATGCCGTGCAAAGTTAAGTGCTTCATCAAATTTGTCGTGTTGCCTCCTTTGCTGCAACCTTACACATATGTTGCATTTCGCTCTACTGGGATTGAGCTTAATAGAATGGAGCCACACTTTTGATTTCCTAGGCATTTTGTTACACTATGTCACAAATATGTGGTTTAAGAAAAACACACACACACACACACTCACACACACACACACACACACACACACACACACACACAAGCGTGAGCCAGTTCACAAGTTTGTTCAGGATGAATCTCTATGACATGTTTGTGTAACGTTATGTTAGACAGCCAATCACCAGCGACTTAAGCTCTTGACACAAGTATAGTGCATGCTTATTGACTCACAGATGCTGAGATTTACTGTTTGGGTATTAAAATTTGACACCGAAATATAATTAATTTTTCAGTGCTTGGTAGGATTCCAAAAGGGTTGTCACAGACTCAGTTTGTGGTTTTCATGAAGAGGATTTGGTGCAGTCAAGGTGTGGAGACAGATGAAGCAGATGATGTGGTTCTGTTGGTTTCATCAGACTGAAGTTGTGAAGTACCAGAATGAGAGTTGGCAACTCCCAGTCTTAGGTCCTGGTACTCTGCTGGAACCAGTGGATTGTTTCCTTCAGGCTGGGAGGGAGTCCCTGCCCCAAGTGAAGGAGTTCAAGTATCTCAAGTCTGGTTCACCAGTGAGAATCAGATGGAGGTGAGATCAACAGGTGGACTGGTGCGGAGTCAGCAGTAATGTGGACTCTATATTAAACTGCAGTGTTTCAGAATGAGCTGATCCTGAAGCTCTGGATTCACCTGTGGATCTCTGTTCTAATTCTTAGCTGTGGTCTTAGTTTCTGGGTAGTGACTGAAAGAATGAGATGGTAGATTCCTTTCCTTTACAGAGGGTCTGAACTCATGACAAAAGGAAAGAGCGGGAGTGGTTCAACATCTGCTCAGCATCCTCCTGGACTCCCTGTGGAGGAGGACACCCCAAGGTAGACCGGGAACATTTCAGGATCCTCTATGTTTGAGGGGATGAGGCTACTGAGAAGAAGCGACCTTACCTGCTGACGGGGTGATGTGGACCTGGATGGACTGCAGGAAATTGGAGGATAGATTTGAAGAGAGTAGGAGGAGAAGAGGCAGACATACAGGAAGTTGTGCAGACAGGTATATATGTAGACAGACAGGTAGCTCAGGTGTTTATCAGATGGATCACCTTGTCCGTACATCCATCCCTCAACGTTAGCACCAGTCCATTCAGACGTTGAATCTCTCCATCTTTGATCTTGATAACCCTCATCAGCTCCATTTCGTGTTGCCGTAGTAACGTCTCTCTGGTAACCGCCAGCTCCTTCTGCTTCTCCTCATGGAGTTTCGTCTTCAGCTCCGTCACGGCAACCGTTGCCCGGTGATGCTCCGCCTTCAGCTCCTGACTCTTCTCCCTCTCCAGACGACTCACCTGTGGACATACAGCATTTTGAGTGCTACAACACCACAGTGTAGTACTAGTTATAGTAATCCCAGTAGCACTCTGGGTGTTGTAGTCCTTACCTTGTTCTTTTCCTGTTGTAATTCTATCTGGATGTCTGTCAATTTAGCTCTCAGCTCCTCATTGGCTGCTTGAAGGGTTGCCATGGCGTCTGGTCGTTCCCCCTTCCCCCGCACCCCAGCTCCTCGTTTTGACATCACCACCTCCCCTTGCAGGCTTTTCCCCACCCAATGAACTGTCCGTCAATCTGAAGTTTGACTACATCTGCACCAGACCACACATACACATACAGGTACACACAAATACACAACCACACGCATGTACACAACCACGAACACACACTTCAGTCAGTGTCACTTTCAAAACTGGTCTGACACCTGGTTAACGTGACAATGACAGAATGTCACTTACTGTTGTGAATAACAGTAGGTGTGTCTTTAAGTACTACAGAGTACTGCAATAGTACACAGTGCTGCAGTAGTACACAAGTCCAAAAAACTGGTCAGCTCATTTTTAGTTTAAATTCAAACTGTTATACAACAGCAGCAGTATGACTTGTACTACTACTGGTAACGGTAGTACTGGTGGTATCTATAGCATCAATAGCAGTACAGTGGTACTACTAGTAAAAGTACTACCAGTGGTATCTATAGCATCAGTTGTAGTACAGTAGTACTACTAGTAAAAGTACTACCAGTGGTATCTATAGCATCAGTTGTAATACAGTAGTACTACTAGTAAAACTACTACCAGTGGTATCTATAGCATCAGTAGCAGTACAGTAGTACTACTAGTAACTGTAGTATCAGTGGCAGTATTATTAGTAGTAGCAGCTGTACTTGTACTTGTGTGATTGATGCAGGACAAGTGACCAACTGACAGGTGAACCTCTAACAGGTGAACCTCTGCACAGCATGAATACATGATTATTTCCGTGGTAACACCATCAAACCCTCCGTCATCATCACCGCACACACATTTAAACAGACACATAGTTCAGGCCTAAATGAACACACACAAACAAAGAGAAAAATCACTCACCGTCCAATAGGAAGCCTCCGACACCACATCACTGTGTGTGTGTGTATGTGTGAGTGTGTGCGTGTGTGTGTGTGTCTGTCTGTGTCTGTGTGAGTGTGTGTGTGTGTGTGTGTGTGTGTGTCAGAAGGTTAGCCTCCTCTCCACAGCATGCTAACAGCAGCTAGCTTCACTGTAGCTCACTGTGTGTCTCACTGATCACTTTGTGTGTGTGTGTGTGTGTGTGTGTGTGTGTGTGTGTGTCTGTGTCTGTGTCTGTGTGTGGGTGGTGCCAGCATCAGCTTCCCACCTGTCTGTTTGTCGGTCTGTGTGTCAGCCTCTGATAGCAGTTAGCTCCTTTCAGTGTGTGTTTGTGTGTCGGTGCTGTTAGCATCTCTGCAGCCTCTGCTGGCGTCATCTCCTCCTCCTCCTCCTCCTCTTCTTCCTCCCAGCTTCCCTCAGTGTGATGGAGAGGTGAACCAGCAGAGCTCTGTCTCCCTCTGCTGGATGTTCACCTTCATCAGATCAACACCTCATCACTGAAAATATCACTGGTTTAATTATCAGCCTGATCCTGCTGTAATTAACATTTCTCTCTCATCTCTGTGTTGACTTTCCTCTCACTTCTAATTTAAAGTTTGATGTATTCAAATTCTTGTGGCAGTTCATAGATTGAGTTCCTGGTCAAGATGGAGTTTAGATTGTTGTCACACCTAAACATTAAAAATACATTTTGAAATGTAGAGATAAGTTTTGAAAGTGTACCCTTTGCTTTTAAAACTAAGATTCTAACAGTCTCAGGTATCTTCAGATGTCCATGTCATTGACTGTCAAAGTGACAGACAGGTGATGACTTCACCTGACAAACAGCACATTCATCAGATTGTATGAAACATTTTTCTTCTGCACTGAATTTGATCTCTGTGACAAATGCATAAAACATTAAAAATACTGAAATTATTTCAGACATTTAAATCTACTTTAAATCGTACCGTTCTTCACTTTCAACCTTTCAAATCTTTGTTTAAATGTTTTGATGTTGTACACAGATCATTTGGCATTAACCTGGACCATCCACTAGGTGTCACTGTGCTGCTGATGAGGTGACCTCTCCTCCTGTCAGCAAGGAGATGTTAGGACGGAGGAGTTCATCAAACACACATCCTCATTCAGAGGAGATGACGATTTATGATCAGTGATGTCACCACTCAGTCGTCAACATTTTCAGCTGGACAATCCTGATGAGCATCGCTGCCTTAAAGTCATCTGTCTTCTTCTAATTAATGAACAGATCAGGCCCATTATTATCTGACACTCCTGTTCCACGGTATCACCTGGTCTTTAGGTCCTGAACTGGTTTACTGATCATCATTGTTTCAGTTTTGTGTGAATATGACTCTTAATTCTGAAATAACAAGTGAGTACAGCCAACAGTTTTTTCTCACAGTCAGAGCATCACATGTGAACCAGACTTAACTGATTCAGTTCCTCATGTGTCCCGGTAAACACAACAGTGAGTCAGGACCCTGCAATTGGATCAGGTCAATGGACTGCAGTTGTTTTTAATGTTATCACTTACACATGTGTAGCTGATGATGCAGGATTATATGAGGAATACTGTCCAATCAGAGTCACAGGGCAGTCATGTGACTTCGGATTTCCTCCTCTTCAGTGTGAACATCAAACGGATCAGAATTAAAATTATTTTGTTCTTCAGAATGAACAAAAACCAACAACAGTCGGTGTGTGTGTGTGTGTGTGAATACTAATGAGAAGCTAAAAGTTGAATTTGTATCCAGGAGGAAAAACAACTTGATTCAATGGACCAGGGCAAATATATACACACACACACACACAGAGAAATCTTCTGACAGGTAATTTTCTGGTGAAACATTTAACGATGCAGCTGGAAAAAACATTTCACTGTCAAAATGCATGAGGAGGAGGAGAGGAGGATAGAGGAGAGGAGGAGAGGAGGAGAGGAGGAGAGGAGATGAGGAGAGGACCATCAACCCTCAAAAGCTTTGCTAGGAGCAGAGCCATGACTCTGCCCTCTTCCAGGTCCAGGTCTAGGTGGGACAGACCAGCATGGGACAGTGTGTTGACACTGGACCCAGAGACCTGGGTCTATTTCCTGGTGCCAGGTTGACTGCACCTCTAGGTCCTCCAGCTGGTCCATTGTTCATTGGGAACAGCCCACTTTGAGGTTTCCAAGAACATATAGTGGTCTTGATTATCCTGTGCATTGTGGACTGATGGGGCTCCTACTCTGTTTAAAAGCCTGGAGCCTTCCAGTGGACACCAGCATGGCGTCATCTACAAGTTCCCATCATGTTGTGACTTTGTTTAGTTCAGCTCTGACAGTGAACCTTGATATAACCGAACAAACCCAGTTAGGACAATTTGTTGTCAAAAAAACCAAAAAAAACCCCCAAAAAACTAAAATGATGTGAGAAAAGAAATAGCAGCACAACACGGATATGTTGACTCTAGCAGCAATACTAACAGGACACAAAGTTCCAATCTTGATGGAGTTCAACGCGCCATTTGCAAACCTGGAGGTGAGGTTGAACAAAATTCAGGCCACCATAATGGACCTTTATCACTGGAAGTACACGCCAACATGAGCAGCCAGGTCTAAGCCTTGGGAACAACATTAACTACACTGACAGAGGACAATGCTCAGTCACAAGTGAAAATCAGTGACCTAGAGGATAGAACTCACAGAAATACACACATCATCGGCCTCTCAGAGAACATCGAGGGTCCTCAACATCTACATCTACATCATTCTTCTCACTGCTGCTCATGGAGGTCCTGGGTAACTGCTGGACCAAGACCGGGAGACGGACCCAGATCTGTGGTGATATGTTTCCAAAAGTTCCAGACTCAGGAGCTTATGCTCCAAGAAGCAAACCGAATTTGAAACTCACTGACCTGGACCATAGGTGGGATTACAAACTGAGTGCTAGGTGAGGTGGACTGGAAACACTGATTCACAGTCAGGTGACAGATGGTGTTAGTCAGGTAAAGTGTCTCCAGAACAACTTCACTGCTCCAAGTCTCTACAAGAGGATGAACATATTTCAGAAACATATTCCCTCGTGTGGTGTTTTTGAAATCTCCCATAATTCAACTGGACAGAGATAAGGGGACTGTGAAGGTCACAGCATCTGATTCACATCATGTTCATCTTCATCACACCATCATTGACCCCTGTGACCTGTAGATGGAGACACTGTCGTCATGTTTCTCCTCAGTTTTCAGTATTTATGTATTTATTAGCAAAATATTTATACAACAGAAAAAAATAAAAATGAACTGATCATCATCTCTTTAAAAAAACTAACGTACAGAGGGTTTAGTCACTTGACATGAAATCCAGCATCTCATCAAAAGAATAATTAATGACGGTGTCCACGCTGTGTGAAGGTGGGAGTGGTCACAGGTGTGGACCTGTATGAGATTCTGCACTGGGAAAAAACACTGTGTGTATGTGTGTATGTGTGTATGTGTGCTTTCTTATAAACCATTATTATGTTCCTTTGTCACAATCTCAGGCTGCCAAGGCAACGGACAAAGACAACAGGTGCTGATTACTGTGATTACAGAGCGAGAGAGAAAGAGAGAGAGAGGGAGAGATAGAGAGAGAGAGGTGTTTCACTTCAGACTTTGAGTACCTGTGTTTTTCTCACTGTCTACAGCTATCTGTCATGTCAGGTGACTCTCACCATGCAGCTCGTCTCTGGAGGATTATCACAAGACAGGAAGTGCACCTGTCATCGGGAAATAACAACTTTTGTTTGATTGACAGTTTAATTTAAAACACATCATTAACAACAACCAATTAAACATCAGAACACAAAGATCATTTCAACATACAGACGACATCCAATGAGAGGTCAGGACACTCAAAAACATCAGGACACAAAGTCTGTCCAATCACAGCTCACCAAAGTGCTGTTGTCAGAAATCTGTTTTTGTTTATTTACATCAGGATCCTGAAAACAAAGATACGTCAGACATGAAGGAGGTGAACCTGCATCAGTCTCTGATGTGGATCACACAGAAGAAATACGGGGGGGTGGGGGGGTCAGCCCTCTGCTGGTTGGGCCAATCAGATAATTCTCCAAGGATCATCAATATCCAATCAACATGTGACACTAATGGATCTCAGTGCCAGGTGACCCTTTACAACCCTGAATGACCCCCAGATGACCCTTGATTATTTAGTGGGTTTTGGTAGTTTTAGGGTTATGAAGTTATTTTTCTTTGTACAGTTTTTAAATCTATACAATATTGTGGACTCGGTGAATTGAGGACTAGGTGGAATAAGGATTTGGTGGGTTACAGTCTGTCAGTAATATAGTGAACTTGGTGGATTGAGGACTTGGTGGATTGAGGACTCGGTGGATTAAGGACTAAGTGGGTTACAGTCTTAGCCTCCCCGGTAAAGCATATGTCTGGGTACTGGAGAGGAGAGTGTGGTCAATAGTCGAACCTCGGATTCAGGAGAAACAATGCAGTTTTCCCCCTGGCCGTGGAACACTGGACCAGCTCTTTACCCTCATAAGGGTGCTAGAGGGTGCATGGGAGTTTGCCCAACCAGTCTACATGTGTTTGGTGGACCTGATGAAGGCTTACGAACATGTCCCTAGTGGTGCCCTGTAGGGGGTGCTCTGTGAGTATGGGGTTTGGGGCCTGCTACTGCAGGCCATTCAGGTCCTGTATGACAAGAGCAGGAGCTTGCATTGCTGGCAGTAAGTTAGACTCATTCCCAGTGCATGTGGGACTCCGCTAGGGCTGCCCTTTGTCACTGGTTCTGTTCATAATCTTTATGGACAGATAGGATGGTTTGCAGCCGAGTGTGAAGCAGCAGGGATGAGGATCAGCACCTCTAAGTCCAAGGCCATGGTACTCAGCCGGAAATGGGTGGAGTGACCACACGTCAGGGGGGAGTTGCTACCCCAAGTGAGAGAGTTTAAGTATATCTGGGTCGTGTTCATGAGTGAGGGTAGAGGGGAGCGGAAGTTGGACAGGCGGATCAGGGCAGCGTCGGCAGTGATGCGGACAATAAAACAGTCTGTTGTGGTGAAGAGAGCTGAGCCAAAAGGCAAAGCTCTCAATTTACTGGTCCATCTATGTCACCACCCTCACCTATGGTCACGAGCTATGGGTAGTGTCCAAAGGAATGAGATCGCGGATACAAGCAATCAAAATGAGTTTTCTCCGGAGGGTGGCTGGGCTCAGTCATTCGGGAGAGGTTCAGAGTAGAGCCGCTGTTCCTCCACGTCGAAAGGAGCCAGTTGAAATAGTTTGGGCACCTTGTCAGGATGCTCCCTGGATGCCTCCTGGGGGAGGTATTCTGGGGAGAGGGAGGTCTGGGCATCTCTGCTGAGGTTGCTACCCCCGCGACCCGGACCCAGATAAGCGGTAGAAAATGGATGGATGGATGGATGGATGGGTTACAGTCTGTCTATAGTATAGTGGACTTGGTGGATTGAGGACTTGGTGGACTGAAGACTCAGTTGATTGAGGACTTGGTAGATTGAGGACTCAGTGAATTACAGTATAAAGTAGACTGATGGGCGGTTGGTGATGCTGCTCATGTCACTTTCTGTTCAAACTTTATTTCACATGTGAAAAAAAATTACGAGTAATAATGAATATGAATTCATACATTACAGCTTATAATCAATCAAACAACCTATAATCAATAATTACAGCCTATCATCTCAACAGGGTTTGAAGTGGTTCACCTTGTGGTCCAGCAAAGGGTTCCACTGATCTACCAGTAGAACTGGACCAGGACAGTAGAGGAGGTCTCTTGGTCCTTTATTGGAGACAGTCACATGACCAACAAAGATGAGGCTGTTCGTGGACTCGCCTGCTGCTGCAGCACAGGTGAGGGGACAGAGGAACAGAAGCAGTTTGAGCTACATTTACACCCTGGTCTGGCTTTTCACCACACTCTGAAAACACTCATTCTGAAGACATACAATCTAAAGACACACAGTCTGGAGACACACAATGCAGCTGTTTGACACCACACAAGGAAACATGAAGAGGTCACATGACATCAAACTCGTTAGAGCTCGACCTGAAAAAAAACTGATCTAGAATCAATTCTGATAATCAATTACCTCCATTGGTCAAGACAGGTCTGAAAGTGAGACAGGCAGACAGACAAATGAGCAGACAGACATGTCTTTTTTTGTGCTCTGATTCTTTTTGAAGTCCAATTTGTTCCAGTTTGTTCCAGTTTAACATGGCTCATTTCTTTTAATATCTTGCCAAGATTTAATCCAGTGGACAAGTTCAGCAGGTCCAGTTCAGCAGGTCCACATGACTTCACTACAGAAACAAGCTAATGCTACTGGTCCTCTTCCTGGGATGGGAAATCCATAAAACAACAAACGAGGACAGACCCACTCAGATCCAGTTCGATAGCTGGTCCCAGTCTCATGTCTGGTCCCTGTCAGTCTCTCTGGTTTCAGTCTGATAGCAGCAGAACCAGCAGAGTCCAACAAAGGATCTGCTCAGTTGTCCTGGAAGTTTTTGTAAAGTCCTGGATGAGTTCCACAGAGGTTCTAGACGGTTCTGTATGATTCAGTTTGTAATAGCGTTGTTCTCATCTCATCTTCCTCAGTCTGGCTCTGTTCTCCTTGTCTCGTTTCTTTAAGGATATGATGTAATGGTTGAAGAGGACTTCCTGTTCCTTCTTCCTGTTCAGGGCGTGGAACCGCTGGTCACCACGGTAACGAGCACAGAACTCCTTAAAAGTCGATCTGCAGAGGAAAAATACAGATAGACCATGATGATTCAGATCAGACGAGAAGCCGACGAGTCATCTTTTGTCTGGTCAGTGTTGGCAGAGTGACAGGATGAAGCTCTGATCTTCAGCTCAGTCATCTGACAGCCACATAAATACCTGCCAGTCCAGGTGAGGAGTTGGACTCAAATCCACATTTTATTGGAACACAGCTGAATAATTAAGAGTGATGTTGTGAACAATGAATGAGTGGTACCTGTTGGAGATCTTGGCCTCCTCCAGAAGCTGTCTAAACTCTTCTCTGGCTTTCTGTAGTTTACTCTTATTCTCTTTGTACTCCTCCTTCACCCTGCTCTTCACAAACTGATCAAACACCTGCACATACAGGTAACAGTGATGTATTAGTGACATCATAAAGGCATAACATCATGATCTCATGAGAACATGCTTCTGGTTGATAGTGGTCTCCTAGCAACCAGCAGCTGGACTCAGAAAAGTTTACAAGCTTTAAACAGTACTGAACCTGTTTCCTCTGATCTGAGGTCAGCAGCAGGTATCGAGGGTCAAAAACCATCTTATGGAGCTCCTTCTCCCAGGTGGAGAATGCCGACACCTGGGGGGAGGGGCACAGGGAATGATATATTATATTCATACAGTATAGAGCATCACATAAATGTCTCAGTGTTTTAGAGATTAAAACAAAGACCAAATAAATAAATGTCTGTTACAGAAGTTCCCAGTAATGTTCATCACTGTGAGGTTGCTTTTCTTTCTCCTTCTGTCCAATTCATTAAGACCAGCTCCATGGGGCTCAGGTCTGGAGATTGTGCTAGTCTTCATCATGTTCTATTGGTTGAAGCCCTGACCAACCAGTCTGTCTTCCTCTGCTCTGGTCTTTTTCCCTCCACTCAGACAACAGCGTACAGTCCTACTTCCTGCAGTATATTGTTGTCATGGTGATGAGCAGAGGGTGTAGTGACACCGTTTATAGGGTTTGTCAGTCATCAAAGCATCATTTACTTCTACTGCTAAAGGAAAGATGGAAGTACACCAATTATCTGTTTTCAGTCATATTTACAGGAAGATTCAGTGTCTGGACCTGAACTTTTACCACTGAAGCTTTTTCACAACTGGAAAACTGATGTTGTAGTAAAACTGTTGACCAGTAGTGTGTGTGCGTATCTGAGTATACTGTATCTATGTGTGTTACCCCTCGCTCCAGCATCATTTCTCTAAAATGAGTGATACGTAGCTCCAGTGGGAGGAGCTGAACTTCTCCTGGGTGAGGGACAAGCGACATAGGCTCCTCAATTCTGGAGAGAGAGAGAGAGAGAAAACCTTCTGACCAATCACATGGCTCAGTCATGATGACATTAGCTGGTCTGATTAGCTTGGTCAGACTCACCTGTTCCTCTTGGAGTTGTGTTCATGTTCGTCATCTTCATCTTCATCATTACCATGGAGACCAGGTGGCTGACAGCTGGAGCTCCTGTCTGTCAGAAAGAGATGATTATTGTTTATACCCACTGATGATTCAGAATAAACAAGAACCAAACAAAAAAATAAATGCCAAAAAATCCCTAGATAGGTGAGGTGACAGTCAGGTAAGGTAACAGACAGGTGAGGTGACAGACCAACACGTGTCTTCTTCCTCTTGTGGGGTGGGTCCTCAATGATGTGGCTGATGTCTCGGCCAATCAGTTCTCCTGGTCTCTCCCAGACAGACAGGTGGATTGTAGGATTGAAGAAGAAGACCTGGTCATCTCCGGTCCACACCACACACCTGAACACACACACACACACACAGTAATAGCCCAGGTAGAGGGGCAGCAGTTTGTTTTTGTCATTTTGTGTCTTCACTGTATGTCATTGTTTCGCCTGACATTGGAGGAAATACTGTCAGTGAGGGATAAGTTAAAAAAACCCATACCGGCTGAGCTGAAGGTGCAGTACTGAGGATGCAGAGCTGGGGCCAAACTATAGCCAAAGCTAAAGGCTATAAAAAATGGAGATACAAGCCTTTTCTACCATTGATCCTGATGGGGATAAACTCTCTGGCTAACAAGTGTGATGAACTGGAGATACTACGAAGATGGAGGACTGGTTCTGATGGTGAACAGTAGATGGTGCAACCCTGGCCACTGTGAAGGAGAAGCTCTGCTGTCGGGATGCTGAACTGTTGGTCTTGGACCTTACTATGTACTGAGGGAGTTCTCTCATATCGTCGCCACTGTTGTTTACATTCAACCAGGGGAAGAGCCTGCAGTTGCCTGTGATGTCAGCCAGTCAAAGTTCTAGGAAAGAACATTGAGGTAGTGCACACTGAGAGATATGTAGGTGTGCACCTGGACAGTAAACTGGACTGGTCCCTGAACACAGATGCCATCTACAAGAAGGGGTGGAGCCAGCTCAGGCCCTTTGATATAACATTTTCAGCATTTCACTGGAGATGTCAGTCAGTGGTGGAGAGAGTCCTCTTCTCTGCTGTGGTGTGCTGGGGCAGCAGCAGGTCAGACCAGAACACAAGGAGACTGGACTAGCTGGTTCTAAAGGCTGGGTCTGTGACTGTAGGAGTCTGGACTCACTCAGGACTGTTGTGGAGAGAGGTTTCTCCAGGGTGGCTGGAGCTATCCTGAGGTCATCTAAAAATGTAAACCACAACCCAGTCTGCCAGTCCATTATACTATCCTCAACCTTCGTGAGTGACTAGGGGTCAACCGAGACAGCCTGCCAAAGTCCAGAGCTTTCAGCAACTCAGGGTGAATCTCATCCACATCTGGTGTCACTGCAGAGCTTGTTAACCTTTCCCAACTCAGGGGGGCAACCCAGTCCACTATAAGGGGGACAACCCAGTCCACTTTAGGAGGGCCTCACAGTTTCCCCTCCACTTCTGCTTAGTTGGACAGAACTTGTCTAGTTTTGGAATTTGAACATGAAAAAACAAGAATCGACAAAATCACAGACTAAGTCTACACCAAAAGCATGCTGGGTAAAATGGGTGGAGCATCTAAAGCAGTACTCAGGTGTGACTGCAGACAGACAGCTAAACAGGCAGACACATAGTTACACACAGACAGACAGACAGACAGACAGAGAGAGAGACTGAGAGAGAGAGACAGAGAGAGAGAGAGAGAGAAAGGCAGACAGAGAGAGAGACAGAAAGAAAGACAGAGACAGATGGACAGACAGGCAGACAGACAGAGTTTCTGTTTACACTTTGACATATTTAAACACAGACAACCAAACACACAAACACCATGTATGTGTGTATGCATCTGTTCACAGTTGTCATGGTAACACAACTGAAGGAAGATGGTTACACCTCACTGCTACACAGTAGAGTCACATTAGAGTCACATTGGAAACACTAGAAACATTCAGAGGACCAATTTTTAGACCAGAAATGTAACAAAATCAACACTCACCAATAACAATAAACTGCACAGTGTGTGTGTGTGTGTGTGTGTGTGTGTGTGTGTGTGTGGGTCTGTGTGTGTCAGTGCAGTAGTTACCATGGTGACCCTGGGACAGGAGTGGAAGCGACAGGATGTTTGCCTTTCCTTCCTTCTTCACTTCCCTCCTCCTCCCTATCTTCCTCTCCTCTGTCAACACAGACACACTGCAAAACACACACACACACACACACACACACACACACACACACACACACACACACACACATCCATCAGACACACAGACACACAGACATTTATAGCAAGGAAACATCATCATCACAGTTTAACAGACAGCAGGAACATTTCACCAACACATCTCTGTATCTGGTGATCCTTTGGAGGAGCTGGACCCCAACCTGGAACAACTCCTCCACTAGGAGCAGTGCCACCACCTGGAGCAGCTCCAGCAGTAACATGGTCTGAAGTTTGAATGCAGGACTTCTAACCCTAACCCTAACCCTAACCCACTGACTAGTTTATGAGGACTCACCTGTCTGTTGTCATCTGTTGTTCTCTCTGTCCTCAGCAACAACGCTCCTTCATAAGAAAGTTTACCTCCAGCGATCCCTCGCTTCTCTGACAGACACAGAATAAAACTTTATCGACACTCAAAAAAACAAACTCAATAAAACAAGTTTCATATGACAACTTTACATTTATTGCTCATCATGAAAACTCAGGTCAACATGTTGAAGGTCGATCAGCAAAGATCACCTCACAGTGTGAAATGTTTCTGATATAAACCAGGTTTCATCTGAGCTTTAGTCACAAACACTCTGTTGATTCACATCAACACAGTAACACAATAACACAATCAACATGTCAAAACAGTCAACAAAATCAACACATCAACAAAATCAGCACATCAACAAAATCAACACGATCAACACATCAGCACAATCCTCATGTCTCCAGTTTGTGTTTCATCTGTGTCAGTGACCATTTTCTTTTCATTTCTCTGAGTCTGACAAAATGTGACAGGTCAACACGGTTCCTCCGGCAGCACATGATCACATGACCACGATGTCAGAAGCCATCAGTGATCAAATCATAACCTCACCTGACCTCACCTAAGAGATGCAGACAGACAGGCAGAGAGAGAGACAGAGAGAGAGAGAGAGAGAAAGAGAGAGACAGACAGACAGGTCTTACCGTGTCTGTAGTCAGTCACCAGAGTGAATTTCGGGGAAAGCTGTGAGGTGAAGATGGAGGGATGAACTTCTTTCATCACCTGAAAGAGAGAGTCTCCATTCAGGGGAAGCAGGAATTAAAGAAAATTAAATGGACAGAGAGAGAGTGAGACAGGCAAATAGAAAGACAGCTTCACCTGGATTGGTAAGACAGGACATCTGTCCATGCAGAGCTGAGAGGAAGAGAGAGGTCCAAATATACACTGCTGTAGGAAAGAGAGGGAGAGAGAGAGACAGCTTTCACATCAGTGTGTCTACATGTCTACCTATCTCTGTCACAACTTCAGCCAGGCTTTAGTTTTTCATTTGTCTGTTTCCTGTTTTGCCACACTAACTCTCTTATTATTTCAGACTCTGCCACTCCCTCCTGCTCTGCATTACCTGCTGATTTCATTCACCTGGCCTGGCCTGCCCCGCCCCCTCACTCACCTGCTCCTCATCAGCTATCAGCCCTTAGTATATATACCGGTCCATTTCCCTCAGTTCCTTGCCAGATTGTCTAGTGTGTTTACCTAGCTCTCCAGCATCCCGTTATCCTGATCCTGTTCCTGTCTGTTCGTGTTTTGACCTACCTTTTGGACTTTGGACCTTCCCTTTTGCCTGCTCCTACTGGATTTGTTTGCTACGTGGATTGACTACCTGGTTTGACTTTGGCTTGTTATTAAACACCGTTCCTTCACCTGAACTGTTTCTGTGTTGTGCTATTGGGTTCTTGCCTGCCACTTTGTGGGACCTGACAGTACAATCTGGCCAAGAATGGACCCAGCACACAATCCTTCTCCGCTGAGCCGCCTCGAGAATATTGAGGGCGTCCTCCAGCAACACGAGGCCATGATGTCCGCTGCCGCAATGGAAGCCAGGCAGGCGGCGGAGGCTAATACACGGGCGCTAACGGCATTAGCTGAACAGATGCAGCAGCTAACTGCGCGACTCATTAATCCTGCGGCTCCCGCACCGGCAGCAGCTCCACCACTCCCCGATGTTTCTCCTGAGCCCCGGGTGGGGACCCCTGAGTGCTATGATGGCGACCCAGAAACCTGCAGCCCCTTCCTGGTGAACTGTTCCTTGCTGTTCTCCCTCCAGCCTCGCACTTTTGCCTCTGAACAAGCAAAAGTAGCATTCACCATCAACCACCTCACAGGTAGAGCTCGTCTGTGGGGAACCGCTGAGTGGGAGAGTCAGTCTCCAGCCTGCTCCTCCTTCCAGTTGTTTGCTGAGGAGCTGCGCAAGGTTTTCAGCTTGGGGGCCGCCAGATCAGAGACTGCACGGGGACTCATGGGTATGCAGCAGGGAGACCGCACGGTGGCGGATTATTCTATTGATTTCCGCACCAAGGCCCGCCAAAGCAGGTGGAACTCCAAGGCTCTGGTAGACGCTTTTCTCCACGGACTGGCGGACTACATTAAAGATGGACTGGTCTCCCACACAGTTCCGTTGACATTGGATGGGGTCATCGAGTTGGCCATCCAGATTGACCTGCGCTTCCAGGCACATCGTCGGGAGAGACGCCAGTCGATTTTCCAGACCACAGGGGGGGTCAGTCACTCCACTGAGGGGCCAACGGTGGAGTCTGAGCCAATGCAGCTGGGCCGTGCTTCCCTCACGCCAGAGGAACGCAAACGACGCAGGCAGGGAAACCTCTGTATGTACTGTGGCAAGGGTGGACATTACAAATTGACCTGCCCAGTAAAAGACCAGGCTCGCGCGTAATCGAGGAGGTACTGGTGAGCCCTACGATGACGCAGTCTCCTCTACGACCACGACTTTCAGCTCGCCTGCTCTTTTCCAATGGTCCTCGGGCCCTGGCCGTGTTAATAGACTCTGGGGCAGACGCCTGCATCATCGATGAGGGACTGGTACAGCAGTTGGGGCTTGAGCGGGTTCCATTGTCTGGCCCGGTTTCTGCGCGAGCTCTTGATGGCCACGTCCTGGGGACGGTCACGCACCAGACCGCCCAGGTACCCATGCTGCTGTCAGGGAACCATTACGAGTTGGCCCAGTTTCACATCCTGAACTCCCCCAGTCAGCCTCTCATTCTGGGATATCTGTGGCTTCGTCAACACAACCCCAACATTGACTGGGAACGGGGGGTCATCCGTGAGTGGGGAACCACTTGTCATCGCACCTGCCTGAAACAAGCCTCGTCTCCACCCCAGTCGCCCCCTTCCAGTCCACCACCTGACATCTCCGGGGTGCCACCAGAGTACCACAGCCTCCGCCTGGTGTTCAGTAAATCTAAAGCGTTGTCTTTACCTCCTCATCGGCCATACGACTGCTCCATCGACCTCCAGCCTGGCACATCTCCACCCAAAGGCCGCCTGTACTCGCTGTCGGCTCCCGAGAGAAAGGCGATGGAGGTCTACATCAACGACTCCCTGGCAGCAGGCATCATCCGCCCATCTTCCTCTCCCACAGGAGCCGGTTTCTTCTTTGTGGAGAAGAAGGACAAGACTTTAAGGCCCTGCATTGATTACCGAGGACTTAATGATATCTCCATCAAGAACCGCTACCCGCTGCCACTCATCTCGTCTGCCTTTGAGTTGCTCCAGGGGGCCACCATCTTCACCAAACTCGACCTTCGCAACGCCTATCACCTGGTCCGCATCAGGGAGGGGGACGAGTGGAAGACAGCATTCAACACCCCTTCGGGGCATTATGAATACCTCGTAATGCCCTTCGGCCTCACCAACGCCCCTGCCATCTTCCAAGCTCTGGTCAATGATGTCCTTCGGGACATGCTCAACCGGTTCGTGTTCGTCTACCTAGATGACATCTTGATTTTTTCCAAGTCTCGAGAAGAGCACATCATCCATGTTCAGTCTGTGCTCCAACGTCTTCTCGAGAACTCCCTGTTTGTCAAGGCGGAGAAGTGCGAGTTCCACGCATCTACAGTCTCGTTCCTGGGGTATGTCGTGGCCAAGGGCAGTCTCCAGATGGACCCGGCAAAGGTCTCAGCAGTCACCTCCTGGCCTGTTCCTGACTCCCGTAAACTGCTCCAACGCTTCCTGGGTTTTGCCAACTTCTACCGCCGCTTCATCCGAAACTACAGCTCCGTGGCCGCTCCCCTCACTGCTCTCACCAGCTCCAAGGTGCCATTCCGCTGGAACCCAGCAGCCGAGGCCGCCTTCAGGACCCTCAAACTCAGGTTCACCACAGCGCCCATTCTCCAGCTGCCGGATCCCGACCGCCAGTTCATGGTGGAGGTGGACGCTTCCGACGTGGGGGTGGGGGCGGTGCTCTCACAACGGTCAGCCTCCGACCAGAAGGTACATCCCTGTGCCTTCTTCTCTCGGCGTCTGTCCACAGCTGAGAGGAACTACGACATCGGCAACAGAGAATTGCTGGCGGTAAAGTTGGCTTTGGAGGAATGGAGACATTGGTTGGAGGGTGCGAAGGTACCATTTATAGTCTGGACTGAAAAATTTAGAATACATACGCACAGCCAAAAGACTGAACTCTCGCCAAGCCCGCTGGTCCCTGTTTTTCACCCGGTTCTGCTTCACTCTCTCCTATCGGCCGGGGTCCCGCAACACCAAGCCGGACGCCCTGTCTCGCCAGTTCCAGAAGGGAGGAGATTCAGCGGGGGAGCCAGCCAACATTCTTCCACCTCCTTGTGTGGTGGCCACTCTTACCTGGGACATGGAAGAAAGGGTAAGAGCAGCTACAGGGGGTCAGGCTGGTCCTAGTGCCTGCCCCCCCAACCGCCTCTACGTTCCGGAGGCCTTGAGGTCGGAAGTCCTGCAGTGGGCCCACTCCAGCAAGCTCACCTGCCATCCCGGATCCCAGCGCACACGAGACTTCCTCTCCCAGCGGTTCTGGTGGCCCACATTGGCTAAGGATGCAAGTGACTTTATTAAGGCCTGTCTCATCTGCAATCAGCACAAGGCCTCACATCAGGCGCCTGCAGGGCTCCTTCGGCCCCTCCCGGTTCCACATCGTCCCTGGTCCCACATCTCGCTGGATTTTGTCACTGGTCTTCCTCCTTCCCAGGGCCACACGGTCATCCTTACGGTAGTGGATCGGTTCAGTAAGATGGCACATTTTGTGCCCCTGCCTAAGTTGCCGTCAGCCAAAGAGACTGCCCAGTTGGTGTTGCTACAGGTGTTCCGCCTGCATGGCCTCCCAGTCGACGTAGTGTCCGACCGGGGTCCCCAGTTTACCTCGGTCTTCTGGAAGGAGTTCTGCAGCCTGGTGGGGGCCACAGCTAGTCTCTCCTCTGGATTCCATCCACAGACCAATGGACAGAGTGAAAGGATGAACCAAGAGATGGAAACGGCTCTGCGCTGCCTGGTTTCACGGAATCCATCGTCCTGGTCCCAGCAACTCCTGTGGGTGGAGTACGCCCACAATTCGCTAACCAGCTCTGCTACCGGCCTTTCCCCATTCCAGTGTGCGTATGGGTACCAGCCCCCTCTCTTTCCAGCCCTGGAAAGGGAAGTCTCCTGCCCCTCGGTTCAAGCCTTCATCCGTCACTGTCGCAGGACCTGGGTCCAGGCACGGTCCTCTCTTCTGCGTTCAGGGAGGCGTCACTCTGCGGCAGCTAACAGACGGCGGTCCACGGCCCCTGACTACAAGGTCGGTCAGAGGGTTTGGCTCTCCACCCGGGACCTGCCTCTGCGGGTGGAGTCAAAGAAGCTGGCTCCCCGATTTGTCGGACCGTTCCCGATCCAGCGGATAATTAATCCTGCTGCAGTAAGACTCCAACTCCCACGCTCCATGCGGATCCACCCGACCTTCCACGTCTCTAGGATCAAGCCAGTCCATGAGAGTCCGTTGGCTCCGACAGTCCCTCCCCCTCCCCCTCCCCGTCTCATCGATGGAGATCCAGCATTTACAGTCCGACGCCTGGTTCGGTCCCGCCGCCGTGGGAGAGGTCTCCAGTACCTGGTGGACTGGGAGGGCTATGGTCCGGAGGAGAGGTCGTGGGTTCCGGCGCGGCACATTCTTGACCCGGACCTCATCGCTGATTTCCACCAACAACATCCCGATCAACCGTCCAGGACCACACCACCTCCTGGAAACACCTGTCAGGGACTCGCTACTTCACCTCGGCACAACATCTCGGATGAAGTGGAGTCTTAGTGGGACTATGAGGAGTTTTAGCCCTCCTCCAGACCCCCTCCACCCACCTACTCTGTTTGGATTTTTTTTTTTTTTTTTTGTGTTTGTTTTCTTTTTCTGGGACGTCAGGAGCCGTCCCTTGAGGGGGGGGTTCTGTCACAACTTCAGCCAGGCTTTAGTTTTTCATTTGTCTGTTTCCTGTTTTGCCACACTAACTCTCTTATTGTTTCAGACTCTGCCACTCCCTCCTGCTCTGCATTACCTGCTGATTTCATTCACCTGGCCTGGCCTGCCCCGCCCCCTCACTCACCTGCTCCTCATCAGCTATCAGCCCTTAGTATATATACCAGTCCATTTCCCTCAGTTCCTTGCCAGATTGTCTAGTGTGTTTACCTAGCTCTCCAGCATCCCGTTATCCTGATCCTGATCCTGTTCCTGTCTGTTCGTGTTTTGACCTACCTTTTGGACTTTGGACCTTCCCTTTTGCCTGCTCCTACTGGATTTGTTTGCTACGTGGATTGACTACCTGGTTTGACTTTGGCTTGTTATTAAACACCGTTCCTTCACCTGAACTGTTTCTGTGTTGTGCTATTGGGTTCTTGCCTGCCACTTTGTGGGACCTGACAATCTCACTTTTCAGTACATGTCTGTATGGACCTGTCTGTCTCTGCATGGACATGTCTGTCTTCTTCTCTCCTCTTCTGTCTCTCCTATGCTGATCCCCTTCATTCTTACCATCTGACTCTCAGGTGGATGTCATGGTGTCCATGATGACCATGATGTCATAAAGAAAGACTCTTCATGTTTGGACTTTTGGGTTGATTTCCTTTTTTATTTTGTAGTAGAGTTCCTTGTGTGTCCACTTGTCTTAGTCTTGTGTTTGCCTCCTTGTTGATCGTCTTCCCCACCCTAACATTACACCTGTGATAAATCATTACGGCCTCCTTGTGTTTCTAGTCTGTGCTTCCCCTCGGCTTTGTGAAGGCTCCCTGGTGTTTTGTGCTCCTAGTTTTGGGATTTTCAGTTTTTGGTTCCTGCTTTGTTTCTGTTGAGTTTCCATCCTGGTTTTCTGGATTGGTTAAATTAAAACACATTTTTCCACCAAACTTATTTTTTGTCTGCATTTGGGTTCTAAGTATCTGTAACCTGACAGTGAAGGCATCGCTGCTCACCTGACTGACATCAGAATGGATGTAAAGGCTCCACCTACAGCTCCACCTGGACCAGACTAAGCTTGTGTTCCTCCAGGGGGAAAACGTCCCTTCACCAAGACCTGTCCATCCCCATAATATCATGATGACAACATGGTGACAACACTTTGACTTCACCTTGACAACTGTGGTGGTGACAACTGGAAGAACCTGGAATGACTGGATGGTGAACTGTCGTCCTCCTGTACAACACCAGGAGGATTCACTTTCAGGTGCTTATTCAAGTGTTTGCCATCTACCCCCTGGACCTCTGCACCCCTGTCTGTAGTCAGACCTCTGCAGCTAATCCAGGTTGCTGCTGTCCACCTGATTTTCATCCTTCCTCAATTCCCACACCACTCCTCTTCTCTTTTCATTACAATGGCTCGTGCTGCAGCTCATCCAGCTCAGACTCAGGGCAGTGAATGGAACTGATCCTTCCTGCCTTCAGTCCCTGGTCAAACTGTACACCCTGACAATCCTCTGCCTCTAGATGTTTAGCTGTCCCATCACTCAGAGGACCCAGTGGGTTCTGGGTCAGAATCTTCTCTGTTCTGGATCCATAGGTGAGGACTGAACTGAAGTCAGGACAGTAGTCTCGGACCCTCCTAACCCTAACTATCCCTAACTCTACTGCAAGATACAAAACACCTTAACACACGACAGCTCAACAACACCAGTGTCTCACTGACAAAAACCCCTTTAAGCATTTGTCCCATCACAGTTGACAGCAGATAAATGTAACCTAATGTACCTGAATGGGTGGAGACAGTGTTCTCTCCAAGCTGATGATTGGTTGTAGCCACGCTCCTCTGTACCGCTGATTGGGCAGAACAAGAGGCCACACCTCCTCGTCTCTCGACATGTGAAGCCCTGCCCACTCCCCACAAGCTCCACCTGCATTATGACATCATCATTTAAGTGATTCATAATTCTGGTTTGATTTTGACATCTAATGTCTTCAGTGTAGCTTTAACAGGTGATCACCATGTGTTAAATATTTCAGCAGTGGTCCACCTGCTCAGGTGAGCGTTTGTGTGTTTCAGCTTCTTCTTCTTCTTTGCTGACTAATTTGATCAGTCACATTTAAATGCAACACACACAACAGGGTGTGTGTGTGTACGTGTGTGTATGTGTGTAGTTATGATTGAAACACTTTAACCCTTCCCTCTCCCTCACTCCAACAAAATAAAAGCCTCGGATATGGTTTTCTCTTTGCATGGTAGAGTTTCAACCTACATTTGTGGATGAAACGACAGACTGTGTTCACAGACAATGGTTTTCATAAGTGTTCCTGAGCTCATGCAGTGATTTCCACCATAGAATCATATCTGTTTTTAATGCAGTGCTGCCTGAGGACCTGAAGATCACAACCATCCAATAGTGGTTTTTGGCCTTGTCCCTTGCACACAGAGATTTCTCTGGATTCTCTGAATCTTTAATGATATTATAAACTGTAGAAACTGAAATTCATAAATTCTTTGCAGTTTTACATTGAGGAACATTTTTCTTAAACTGTTTCATCATTTGCCCACAGTCTTCTACAGAGTGGTGAACCTCTCCCCATCTTCACTGCACAGAGACTCTGCCTCTCTGGAGCCTCTTTTTATACCAAATCACCTACTGGCCTGTTGAAAATTAACCTCATTAGTCATGAGATATTCAACCAGGTGTTTTTATTTTTAGCATTACACAACTTTTCCAGTCTTTTGTTGACCCTCTGCCAACTTTTTTGAAACATGTTGCTGCATCAAATTCAAATTAAGCAAATATTTTTCATAAAACAATAACATTTCTCAGTTTCAACATTTGATATGTTGTCTTTGTTCTATTTTCAGTTAAATATGGGTTTACATGATTTGCACATCATCGTATTCTGTTTTTATTTACATTTTACACAGAGTCCCAACTTTTTTGGAAACAGGGTTGTACAAACTTTGGGAGATGGGGCAGTTTACCAGGCAGGGAGACTCTATCCAGGTGCATTATGGGAAATGGATCATCCAGTATTTTTGGACTCAAAGTCAGGATATCTCCACACAGATCACCTGTCAGCAGCTGATTGACAGGTACGTTGTTACTGTGACAACCTGAGAGAAAGAAGGAGCCACCTTTCATCCTCTCTCCCTCTTGTTCTCATTTTCGGTCAGGACATTCAGGACAATTCATCTGCATCTGAATGGAGATTAACTGTGTATTTGTGTGTGTGTATGAACATCTGTGTGATTTTAGACAAAGCTGCTTCATCAACACACATACACACATACACACACACACACACACACACTGAGTAGGAAGGGTTTAACTCAGTCTGTCAGACAACAGGAAATCAAACAGACACTGAGGGGCTGTTGGGAAATGATAGGTGAAATGATGGGAGCACATGGAGGACACCTGCTGGAGGAGTACAGAACACAATGACTTTATCCCTATCTCTCTGTCACACACGAACACACACACACACAAAAACACACACACACACACACACACACACACACACACAAACACACACAGTAAATCGGTACATCAGCATCTCCTGGGTAACCCTTCAATTAGTTCATTACCGCTGAATGCTGTGATGGATTACACACACACACACACACACACACACACACACACACACACACACACACACACACACACACACACACACACACACTAACAGCCCCCCAGACACCTGAGAGGAAACAGCTGATGAAGTAATGAGAGGAAAGAAACAAAAAGAGGAAGAGGAGGGGGACATGAGGCAAGGGAGGGGTGAAGAGGAGCAGAAAGAAACACAGTGAGGAAGATCGTGTGTGTGTGTGTGTGTGTGTGTGTGTGTTACTGTTTGTGTTACTTTGGTGATTGCTAACTTTATTCTAAAAAAGAGAAAGTCAGGCTAACATTTGTCCTGAAGTGAACTACAGGAGGGGAGGAGAGGAGAAAGGAGGGGAGAGAGGAGGGTAGAGGAGGAGAGGAGAGGAGAAGAGAGGATGAGAGGAGGAGAGAGGAGAGGAGGAGAGGTTTGGTTTTCAAAGTCCCCTTATTGGCCCATTCCAACAAGACCATCAGAACACAAAACAAAATCAGAAATTAATAATTAATTCCCCATTCTCCCCCACAGAGCATAACTCCCCAACAGCCAATGTGCAGCTTAAGTCCTGAATATTGTCCATCATCTGAAAGTAAGAGTGTTCCACCCTCAATCGAGCCTTCAGCAGTCCCTCCAGAACTGGCACCACCTCCATGCTGCCAGGTCCTTGAGTCCGATTCCTGCAAGTTCGCCAAATGGTCAGCTCCGCAGAACCACACAAAAAGGGGGGCAACATTAGCAACAGCAACTGCTGCAACATTATCCTGACCCACAGCTTCAACACCCTGATCCACAGTCTCATCACTGCAACCCATGGCGCAGGCCCCTGCACCCATGGCCCCCACGGCCTGTGCAGCGTGGGCAGCACAGCAAGCACCACACCTGACATGGAGGCCAATTGCCAAACCATCCACCTGCTGTCTATGCAGGCACACAAAATGTTTATGCTCCCCATCTCCACACTCAAAACATTGAATTTGTCCCAAGCTGGCATAAACCATATGGCCATATGGCATGAACCATCTCCATGTTTCATGCTAAATTAAACTTCCAGAGTTTGTGTGGGAGCGTCCAAAAACAAAAACACTTGCCACCTCAGAGATTGGACATGACGAAGCCTGGGGTCTTTGCACCCCAAACTGACAGTTTTAAACCTGCCAGCAAATTTCCCAAACCATCTGAGCTCATTCTCTAACGCCTTGTTAGGAATGAACAGCAGAACTCCATGTACAGTGACCCATGTAGAGGGAACCATCAGCGGAGAAACCTGAACAAATAAGTCCTTGATAAACATATCGCTCACTTGTCTCTCAGGAACACAACCACTGCTTTATTCATCCTCAATGCATAAGACAGTTTATCATGTTCTACCTGGTCAACTACAGCCAACAGAACCTCCTCCACAGTGACAGTACTGTCTGGCTGGACGATTCTCATTCCATGCCGGATGGACAGAGGTCATGTCTCAGAGAATGCCATGCCTCCCGACAAACCACTGATCTCTTAACAACGCTCGTAGAAAAAAATCTTTTTTTAACTCTTTTTTACTCCGTGCCACATGTATTTTCCATTACCTCCACTCACACTTACGATTACTGGAAACAGAAGGAGAGGAGAAAAAAGGGAGAGGAGAGGAGGAGAGGAGACCTTTGACTTTTTAACAAAGCCATTAATGATTCAAATCTTAATCATAATTAAACATCCACAGCCACATAAAAAAACAAATTTACAGCAGCACCAATGGGCGAAGATGGAAAACTATTCCAATTTGGTGGGTGAGCCTCATCAGCTTCTTTAGCTAACACTCCGCAAAAGAAACCAGGAAATGCAGCAATCACTCCTCCAACAATTTCTCCAGGAAGCAAAGGGACTTGACTCCTGTATCATGTCTAAGAGTCAGAGCACTCTTCCAATTTCCTCCAGATCTCAAGTCTGCCAGTTTTGTCAGTCCAGCTGAGGTAAGGATTCTCATCATGCTCAAAGAGTTGAGTATCCTGGACTGAATTTATGGGTTATGGAGCAGGGGCTCTTCTCCCACATTGCCATACAGTTCAGTACAAGCTCCCCTTGTCCTTAAGGTGGCTGTTCATGGCCTGAGAACAGAATGGTAAAACAGTGTCATGTCAGACATGTTCACTCCTGTTAGAGTTTGAAGAAACAGGTGTTTGTCATAGTTGAGATTGTTCACTCTGTGCAACAATACAGAAGCTGTTTCGGTTGCAATTGGTGGTAGAGGAACCGCTTAACAGTTTGAAGCTGGAAAGCTGTAATGCGGCTACGGAGATCAATCAGTCCTTGTTACCCTTTGATTAAAGGTAGGTATAGCACTGCAGATCTGGTCCAGTGAAATCCCTCACAAATTTATCTGGAGGTTCAACAACAGTGAAGCGATGCCAGAGCATTGAGGCAGCTTGATTGTTCACAACCAAACTCCTACCTATATAAAACAAGTGTAGCTGGACCCAAGTGTTACGTCCGGCTCAGAGACCGCAACAAAGTAGGGAGATTAACACTGGAGTGCGGCAATCATAAACTCATATTTATTAAATAAAGAACAAATAGTCAACGGAATAACAAGAATCAATGAAGTGTGGGAATCAGAATCAGTGGTGTGTGATGGTGTATGAAAGGTGAGGGATGAGAGGTGCATGTTGTCAGTGTAAAGCAAAATAACCCAACGAAACAAAGGAGAGCGTGTCGAGCTCGGTGGTGGGTGAGAAGACCACCCGTGGCATCTAGACTGGACGGCTTAAGTAGCTTCCAACACTGGCCAGGTGTTGGAAGTTACTGTGATGTGTCCTCAGCCCTGCCCAGCCAAGGACCTGAAAGACAAAACAACACACAGTACACTGGGCAAAGGCACTAGGGCCGTCACACAAGTCCATTTAGACAACTGAGCACTAATCTTCTCCAATCTACCTTCCCTGATTTTCTTCTGAAAATCATTACTACCCAGAAAAACACCAAGGATCTTTATCCCCTCCTTGGCCCACTGTAATCCAGCTGGCAGTATTGGCTGTTGTTTATTTCTCCATTCTCCTAGAGGTAAGCCCTCACACTTTGCCCAGTTTACTTTAGCCGATGATGCATGCTCATATAAACCTAAACTTTCTGTTAGTACCTTAATATCATCTTAACTAGTAAAAAAACAGTGACATCATTGGCATAAGCAGACAAACTGACTTTTTCTTGTGTGTTCTGAACAAAGGTAAAACCAGTAAGACTCTTCCTCAGATAATATAGGAGCAGCTCAATAGTAAGAACATACAGCATACCAGATAAAGGAAAGCCCTGATTCCTCGCTGTACAGGGACTGGTCTGCTAAGTTCTCCTCCAATCTTCAAGAAAATAGTGGCATTCAAAAACAATAACTTAATCCATGAAATAAATTTCTCGCCAAACCCAAAAGCTTTAAGTGTGCTTAACAAGTAAATATGGTCAACTCTAGCAAAAGCTTTTTCTTGGTCTATTGACAGCAGTCCCAAATCCAGCTTTTGAAACTTTGATAGATTAATAATATCATGACTCAAAAACAAATTATCCATAATTATATGACCTGGAACACAGTATGTCTGGTCCTCTTGAACAATTTCCTCCATACCATTCTAAAGTCTGTTTACAAGACATTTGGCAATTATTTTATAGGCTGTACAGAGGAACAGGTCTCCAGTTTTTCAGCAGTCCAAAGTCCCCCTATCAGAGTAAAAACAGCTCTTGTGCAGTTCACTGGTAACATCCAAACATTCCTTAAAGATATCATATAAGTCTTTCCCCAACACAGTTCAAAATTGCTTGTAAAATTCTGAAGGAATTCCATCAATTCCAGGAGAATGGCCACAACCGAGCTGCTGAACAGCAGCATACATCTCCTCAAAGGACAAGGAAGACTCCATAGAAGTTTTCTGGGCCTCAGTCAGCTCGGACAGGCCCTCCAGTATAGTATTCACACGTTCTCTGTGCTGAATAAACTGCCATAGAACTGTATAGCCAGCCTTCCCATCTCAGCATGGTCAGTTGTTAGGGATCCATCAGGAAACTTAAGATGTGTCATGAGATTGTAATTCCTAATCTTTTTTTCCAAATGTATGAAGTTGGAACATCTATATCCTTAATATGATTAAATTCTACTTCTAATTAAGGCTCCCTTTGCTTTTTCATGCAAGAAGCTACTTAAAGCTTTTCTTCCTCTCTCTCCCAGGCTTGATTTTTTTTCTCAGTTCCACTGACGATTTTTTCTTCTAGTAACTAATTTCTCTTTCCAGTTACTCAATACAATTTTTTTTTCTGTTGTTGACAGAAAATCCTAATCTGTTTTCCCCACCTCCCATCATTGCAATAGATTTATGAATTGACTTTTCCTCAACTTCCACTGATTCCAAGTGGAGAGGCGCTGAGGATGTGCTAAAAGAGAGACGTCAACTGTTACTCCATGGTGATCACAAAAATCAAGGGGTGATACTGTGGACCTAATTAATCTGTTGTTAAACGTCTGGATTACATATATCCTGTCCAACCTGGCTGCCTTAACACTATTCTCTGTAATCTTCACCCAAGTATATTGCCTAACTGTTGGATTGAACTTTCTCCATACATCAGTGAGATCAATTTCTGCCACCACACTGGACAAAAGTGAAGCAGATGGTGAATGGGTTTCATCTGTGTTTCTATCAATACTTGAGTTTGTGGTACAATTCCAGTCCCCTGCTACTATGATAACTGAGTTTGTATTAAGATGTCTGAGTTTATCATTTAACTTTTTAAATAATCTGATATGCTCAGTACCGGAGTTATGCACATAAACATTTATAAATATGAAGGTTATGTTTTTAAAGGTAGCTGTACCTCCTGGATTCTACCCTCCTCCACTTTACAATGTTGAACATTAGTTAGAATCAGAATCAGAATCAGAATCAGTTTTATTACCAAGTATGTTTCCACATACAAGGAATTTGTTTTGGTGATTGGTGCAATTGGAGGTTCTTGGAGGTTCTTGTAAACAACAGGTTTACACAGTTTTAGTTTCTGCCTGTATGTGGGAATCAGGTGGACCATCACATGGTCAGAGTGGCCCAGTGCAGCCCGGGGGACGGCGTGATAAGCACCACTGATTGTGGTGTAACAGTGGTCAAGAGTGTTCCCCTCTCTGGTCGGGCAATTAACAGACTGTCTGTATTTGGGCAGTTCCTGGCTGAGGTTCCCTTTGTTAAAGTCACCAAGGACAATAACTACGGAGTCCGGGTTGGTCCGCTCCACACACAGTAACTGCTGTGGCCTGTGGTGGGATGGAAACACCAACCAGGATGAATGAAGAACTCACGGGGGGAGTAGAAGGGCCTGCAGTTTATGATGAAAGTTTCCAGGTCAGGAGAACAGTGCTGCAGGATCACTGTCACGTCTCTGCACCAGCCACTGTTTGCATAAAAACAGATTCCTCCACCTTTCGTTTTGCCGGACAGCTCTGTGTCGCGATCTGCTCTTAAGAGCTGGAAGCCGGCCAGCTTCAGCGCAGAGTCCGGAATCGATCCACACAGCCACCTCTCCATGAAGCACAGAATGGAAGATGAAGAAAAGTCTCTGCTCTTCTGCACCAGTAGCTGAAGTTTATCTAGTTTGTTGGGCAGTGAACACACGTTGGAGAGAAAGATACCTGGGAGCAGTGTGCGAAGTCCGCGCCGGCGGAGACGCGCAAGCACACCGGCACATTTTCCTCTCCTCCGGCGTTTCACTGCGAGAGCAACGGTCAGTGACCTCTGACCAAAATGTCCAATAATCCCAAAGGTGAGTCGAGAAAGGTGGAAAAGATCCTCTGGAGTTGTTTCTCTGATGTTAATGAGCTCTTCTCTGGTGAAAGAGCTCCGGAAACCAAGGCAGACAACTGAATTTATAAAGAAAATAAGGCAAAAAAGTACGCACCAACACACCGAGGCAGCCATCCGCGGCGCCATGGCAACTAGAACAACATGCGAAATTGTGATAGGAGAAGGGCTACACCTGCACTAAGGTTTGTCCCAAGACGCCTCCCCCCCAACTCATTTGCCACTCTAGTTCATCTTCAATTGAGCTATGTGTTTCCTGTAAGAACAATACATCTATATTTTTTATTTCTCATCAGCTCAGTTAGCATCTCTTGATTAATTCTGTTCCTCCCTCCATTTATATTCAGAGTTCCCACCCACAAGCTCTCCACAAAGAAGAGAGAGGAGAAGAAACAGAACAGTGTTCCACTTCCAAAAAGAATCACCCTTTGTGTTTCTCCCATGTTCATTAGTTTGATTTTGGAGAGACTTTTTCTCTCATATCTTTTCTTAGTTTAGTCAGTATCTCCATTAACTGGAACCTCTTCTGTTTACTTAACTCTTCATATCCTACTACCCTTCTAATTTTAACAACTGATCTCATGAATTCATCAACATCAGGGAATAAATCTATGATTTCTACATTCAATCTGCCAAAAGTGTCATTCAGAAAATCATTTATTTCTCGTAAAGAGTAGTACTGCTGATCATCTTGTGATACAGTTTCAGAACACTGAGACAGTATATCATCATCCATCATTTGTTTATCCCTCACTTTGTACATCTGGGGCAGAACTTGCAGCTGCACCCTGCACAGCTTCACTCACTCCTTCATCACTTTTGTTTTCACCCAGTTTGTTGATCAGCGTTTTTTTCATTGTGTTCACTTGTTGCTTTGTTACTCATTTCAGATTGTTTAACACCAGAATCTGCTAACGTCGGCTGCACTGTTTGCAGACTGCTGCTATCAGCGTTAGTGTCTGGCTGCCTCTCACCAGAAGCCTCCCTGCTATTACCTGCCATTGGCTGTGCTGTCTGCCGACTGCCACTGTCAGCATTGATGTCAGGCTGCCTCTCACCTGCATGCTGTGCTCTAAAGGGGCAAGCTGAATGTTTGTGTCCAAAATCACTACGCTCAAAACATCTCATACTACTGGAACTTGCATACAGAGTGTACCAGGTAGTTTCATATTTCACTTTAAACAAAACATCGAGAGTTTGCACAGGATCATGTGCCCTAGTACAGCTTTATGTATAGCAACACCCCTGCTCTTAACCCTCTCAGTTCACAAATGTATGAATGAATTTGTTCGAAGAAGCACCGTGAAAGTTTTAAAGTAGAAACATTCCAGAAAACTTCCCACAACCACTCAGTAGGTCTACACACTCACGACTCACTACTCATGTAGTATTCTGTGTACTGTGCATCAGTCTCTGTCTCCTCACCTCCTCTGTCTCTCATGTCCTCGTCTCCTCAGTGCCTCCTGTCTCCTCAGTGTCTCTCGTCTCCTCAGTGTCTCTCATCTCCCTGTGCCATGCCTCTCGTCTCCTCAGTGTCTCTCATCTCCCTGTGCCTCTCGTCTCCTCGTCTCCTTGGTGTCTCTCATCTCCTCAGTGCCTCTCGTCTCCTCGGTGTCTCTCATCTCCTCGTCTCCTTGGTGTCTCTTGTGTCCTCAGTGTTTCTTCTCTCCTCGGGTTCTCTTGTCTCCTCGGTGTCTCTCGTCTCTTAATTTCCTCTGTGTTTCTTGCCTGCTAAGTGTCTCTCGTCTCCTCATCTCCTCTGTGTCTCTTGTCTCCTCAGTGTCTCAGGGTTGGGGCTCAGTCTGTTTCCTTGTGTTTCCCAGTGTTTGTATTTTCTAACTGTTTCACCTCCAGAGTTTTGGATCACCTGTTTACTTTCCTTCCTGTTGGTCATCCTCCTCTGAACCTACCTGCCTTCATGTATGTTTAAAGAAATAGTTAACACATCATTTGCACTACCAGACATGTTTTGTATAGTCTGAGGTAGAGTAATGTATTTATTGTATATACAATAACAAAATAACGCGTCATTTAACGTACTGCAACTAAAACATGTTAAAAATTGTTTTCCCCATAGATCTCCATTATAGTGATAATAATAACTTTATTCTTATAGACCTCATTACAATGATAATAATAACTTTATTCTTATAGACCTCATTATAATGATAGTAATACTATTGACTATCTAACACTGTCTATATAACTGTATCTATGTAACTGTGTCTGTATAACTGTAGATTATTTTAAAAAATCAAAATAAAGTGCTCTCCAGAGGTCGAACCAATCAGCTTCAAGACGAAATGTTCAGCTGATATTTAGTTCATTTACAGCAACATGATGAGAGATTTTAATATCAGGATATTAACTGTTAAATATCAGAACACATGCACGCACAAACACACACACACACAGGTGTGTTAACGGCTCCTGTGGCCAATTACCTCAATTTGACCTTCTTCGATCAATCAGCTAGTTATCAATACAGACTGAGCTCAACCCATTATACACAGACTGTGTGTGTGTGTGTGTGTGCGTCTGCATTTGTGTGTGTCTGCAGTATAAAACAGAACCCTGTAAAGGTGAGCTATGAGCTGTCCTCCTGAAAACACCCAATTACATCCTGGAGAACTGTGTGTGTGTGTATGTGCTGTATAGTTGTGAGTCAATGGTTTTATGTGTGTTCAACAAAGCTTTGGCCTCAGTTTATAGAGTCACTTTATCAAACTGCTTCTGAACAGAGATCAATAGATTCACTGACACGCACACATATACGCACACATGCACTGTGTGTGTAGCAGGTTTACTGAAAACACACAAGTTTTAATTGTTTTTTAACGCAGGTTTATTTTTTTGCTTGTTTAGTTTTAATTTTTTGAAAATGCTTAATCTCAGTTTAGTTTTTTTTGGTTGTTTAGTTTTTGTTTATTTTTTTTCTAACACTGGTTATTTGTCAGGTACCAAATTAAAAAGGTCAGAGAAAGTTGTGTATTACTGTTTCCTGCCCTCCTGCGGATGCGGACACGGTTGGATTCAGGGGGCAAGGTCCTTACCTTGTGAAGCTAAGTTACGTTAGCTTTCCTGTGCAAGGTTTTGAAATGGTCTTTCACATTCATGGAATTTTGTTTGTGCGATGTGCAGACAGCTGGTGTAAAAGTTGTTTCATATTCAGCTTAAATAAACATTTTCTCTTAAATTTTAGTTTGTTAGTTTTGTAAACACAAGAGTTTCAGTTGGTCACCTTTTGTGATAAAAGGTTGTTTAAAAAAAAAAAAAGGTTGTTTCAATTAAAATGTATTTTCACATGCAGTTTTTGTTCACAACTAACTTTGTGGTGTGTGTATGTGTGTGTATGTGTGTACTGCAGCATTCTGTGTTTTTGTTTTGACTTTCCTCCTGTTTTTTTTTAATACTGTAAACTCTCAGTTAGTGGGCGGGGCCTGCACTGACTCACCTGCTGAGGTCACAGGTCACAGAGAAACTGTTGGGACAGAAGTCATTTGTTCAGAGAAGGACTGAGACCTGATAGACTATAGGACTACATCTGACACATAAAGGTGTATGATATACAATGATTTATGAGTCAATATGTATCATATATATGACATGTCCTGATTTCACAAGCCAGTAACTCAGGTTCAGTCAGTCACAAGCTGTTTTTGTTATATGTTATATGTTATATGTAATATGTTTTCTAATTTTATCTAACTGTGTTAAAGGTTTTTTGATGTACCAGACTGAAGGTCTTTACACATCAACACCGACTGAAATGAACTCAGTGACATCAGAGGTGAATTTAGGTTTCAGACCTGCCTCAGTATTTCTGTACATAAATACTAACAATACTTAAGAACTACAATGAGTTTGTATTGTATATTTATGTTATTTTCTGTATGTTATATCTATAATGTGTGGACCAGCTGGAACTGCACTAGAGTCAAATATGTACTGTCTTCAGCTTTGATAAATAAATCCATATATTTGAAGATGTAATAACGAGGTTCATGGCTCTAAACCAAAGTGATGGATACATTACAACTCTGTGTCACAAAAGATCAGGGACTTGATTCTGGACTATAACAAATGTTATATGTGGAAAATTATCACCACTGGATGAACTGTTTACTGATAAACATGTTATCCAGTCAGCATGGGCAGACCAGAGACCTTGAACCCCTCTCAGAAGATTCATGATTACAGGTTTCAGGTAACTGTGAGGACCTGATGGAGGATCTGAAAGAGGACCTGATAGAGGACCTGATAGAAGACCTGATAGAGGACCTGATAGAATACCTGACGGAGGACCTGATGGAGGACCTGACAGAAGACCTGATGGAGGACCTGATAGAGGACCTGATGGAGGACTTGATAGAGGACCTGATGGAGTTTCTCCTGTCAGTCCAGATTCAGGGCTTATGGCTCCTTGTCATCCCAGGAGTGAACAGAAGGTGATCAATTACACTGCTGTTCTTCCACATCATTAATCTGATCACTGATCAATAACACAGATAATGAACTGAACTCTCTCTCTCTTTGTGTGTGTGTGTGTGTGTGTGTGTGTGTGTGTGTGTGTCTTTATCAGGCTCATTCAGAACTCATAACCTCATCAAACAGATACAAACGTCTGGATGAGAGGAGCAGGGTATTGTGGGAGAGAGATTAAACAATACCTCTGAGAAAAAACACACACATACACACACACATACACAGAGACTGTAATCCTGATGAATCATCTATTATTCACAGAGTCAGAATAACACACACACACTGATGGCAGAGTGAATCCATGAAACAATGAACCAATGAATCAGTTAATCTATGAAAAGATGAATCAATGAATACGTGAATCAGTGAACTGAGGAATCAGTGAATCAATGAACCCATGAATCAATGAAATAATGAATCAATGAATCAGTGAACTGATGAATCAATGAATCAGTAAATCAGTGACGCTCTGTGTCTGATCACTTCCTGTGTCTGGTCACTTCCTGTCTGTCTCTCCTCTCTCCTTTCATCTCCTCTGTTCTGTTTCTTCTTCTGTGGTGTTCGGTTCCCCACGGTTGTTGTTTATTTGGTTGGTGTTAGTGTTGCTGTTCATCAGTTTATTTTCAGCGATGACACACTGAGCTGCAGATTTGTCTCGCTGCTGCAGGAAACTAAAGCAGCAGCTGCTGCAGATCGACAGCAGCATGAAATCAAATCGAGCTGGATTTTAATTGACAAAGATTAAAAATAAACAACAGAAGTGAAGAGCAACTGAGCAATGAAGGAAGAGGCCTGAGGACACGATAAAGTCTGCAGCAAGACTACAAATCCTATAATGCAGCTGCAACAAGACCCCATCTGCCTCAGGTACAAGTCAGAATCATGTGATCACTCTGACATCATCACTCTGGTTACAAACTAATCAAACCATAAAAATTTAGAGTAAAAACAGTTTCTTTTCTGAGCATGCTTTGAGTTCAGTCTGGATGTTCAGCAGTGTGATAATGTACAGAGAGGAGCGTCTTCCTCAGTGGACCTAGCTTTGACCACTGCAAACCAATAATAATAAGGTCAGTGTTTTTAAAACTCATCTGTTGATCATGTGATCACAGAGTCATTGATTAGATTGATTACATGTTACATTGTTCTCTGCTCACTCTAATAGAAACTAAAGAAAACAGGTTTAATGGAACATGTCGAGTTCTTCAACCTTGTCTTCATGTTTTAATTAAAGATCAAGTCCATCTCCTGTCTATAGAACCAGAACCAGAACCAGAACTAAAACCTGTAACTTATGCAGAAACAGCCAGAATAGTTGTTTAAAGCTGCAACAGCACAGCTAACTCCTCCATCTGAACCAGAACCCAAACTAGAACCAGTAACTCTTAATGTGAAGGACCCATTATTAATCCAGAACTAAAAGTACCACCTGTTATAGCAACAAAATCTGAACGTTTTTAATCCTGGTCCCATTATTGATCCTAGTCCTGGTATTGACCCTTAACAAAATGCAGAAATCACTGATGTGGAGGGGAATAAGACACACCTGTTGGAGGAGGAGCAGTAAAGAGAGGCAGGCAGAAAGGAGACAGAGAGAGGAGGTGCAGTGGGGAGGAGGAGGAGTCCTCTGTCTTGGTGTGTCTGGTCTTTGTAGTTCCTCTTCTAACACGACCTGAACACAGAGAAACATGTTGGTCTGACTCTTCATCAGCGACTCAAGGATATTTATACACTGCTCTGAAACCGCTAATGAACCAACTAACTATGGAACTAACTAACTAATGGATGATGAGCTTCAGCTGGCAGGATCACACTCTGCAGTCTGTTATGGTTTTCCTTCCAGGATGAATCAAAGTGTGGGAGCACAAAATAAAAATAAGTGTCATAAGCTGACAATGAACAATGTCCACAGAGAATTTTATTTTGAGTGAAGAAGACACACAAACCAGATGTTGTGTTCATTGATGGTGATTAAAAGAGTGAGACAGCCAGAGCTCAGAGACACTGTTGTCTGGTTTTACCATATTCTGCTGTTTTAATGCAGATCTGTGTGTGTATCAGTCCACCTCCACACATTTGTGTTCCCTTCAGGAGACACTGACCTAAATCTGCTGACATCAGCAGCATCACAGCGACAATAAAACATCTGTGTAAAGACAGTGAATGGAGCAGGATGCTCTGCTCATTTGTCAAATGATAAATTTATCCAAGGCACACTTCAATAACATGTAAATCATATTTACTCACAGTATCAACTAGCATGGTGGCCGCTAAAGACAAAGCACATACAGGACTGAAAGTGTAACCATTAACTGAAACATGCTCCAAATCCAGAACTGCAACAACACATATAAACAGAAATAACTGGGGTAGATCAATCTGGAATATATTTTATCTATTCTTATTAAAATGTGGTGATATATCTGTATATATATAAGAACCCCAGAAGTCCACAGAGGCACCACTGTAATAATAAATGAATAAATAAATGTATTTATTGTGTATTGAGTTTCATCTTCAGACAAACAAATATTATATTTCAACTATGAGACTAAAGTGTATATTTTTAGGATTATAATATATTTCAAACAAAGGCCAAACAAAATAGAAAAGGGCATCAGGCAGGAAGGAGTGAGACACATGGTTCTTTTATATCCTACAGGAAATGTGGGCCCAGGTGCTCCAGATCCTGTTCAGGCTCCTCAGGACAGGTAACTATACAGAGACTGGGCGGGGCCTGTCACAGGTGGACAATAGATGGAGGCTGTTTCCAGTTTCATAAATGTGTCTTGTTACATCACTGGAGTTTGGTATGTTCCTATTTGACATGACAGTTCTGAACATAATGATTTATGAGTAAATGCCTCTGATTGGTCAGTTTAGAAGTGAGTGGAAGTGTTGTTTGTAGAAACAATGTAAAATCAGAGGTTGACTGATGAACAACAGCTCTCACATCTGAAACAGAATCAGAAGCTCTGGAGTTAAACACTAGCTGAACGAACACACACACACACATACACACACAAACACACACAATATACACACAAAAACCACACAGTTAATGAAAGCAGGCTGCCAGTCAAAGAGAGCTCAGCTGCTGAATGCCCACATGAGTTTCTGTGTGTCTGCATCTGCTGCCAAGAACATCACTACAGCTGCAACACACACACACACACACACACACACACACACACACACACAGATACACACTCAGCTCTTTCACATTCAGTCCTCTACAAATCGTATTCAGATGTACAGAAACTGTAAAGAGCACAACACACTGACTTAATGTTCAAATATTGAAGAAAAGACTGTTACCGTCTCTATGTGGACGACTGACAGTTCATCTTGTTGTTTGTTTCACCTGTCTCACCTGTAGATCCAGTCAGTCCAGTTGGACTGTGTCCACCTGTTCTTTCTCAGCAGTGAGGTTCGCTTTCATTCAAGTCTCATGTCTCATCATATAATTTGATAAATTCAGCTTCTCTGAGGAGAAACTTAAAAAAAAAAACATTTTCCTGTTTCTCTTAACTATGAGTTTTGGTGGATGTAGTTAAACTCACAGAATAAAGTCATACACCTCTTTCCTCTGGTTGTGTAATGGAGAAGCCAGCCTTCATTTTACAGTTTTTCTGAACTGCTAAAACACAAAATCTCATTCTCTGAACCAAACACTCAGTGGCCTGAACACATTTAGGAATCAATCACTGTCGTAGTTTACACACAACTCAAAACTGTTCACATTTGTTGGTAACGATGAAACCAATATAAGACAGTGCAGAGTGAACAGGTTGATGAAAATAATCTGAGAGGTAGAGGAAGAGGAGGAGGATGAGGACAAACAAGACCAAGAACATTTCAGATGAAATGTAAACAACTGTAATAGACTGAGTTCTTGTTCATGGACTGACAAAGAGCAGAACCCTCTGTGTCAGGACCCATGATCAGGACAACAGATATATGGAGCTACAAAGTCTGGACACTGTGTTTTCCTTTTTTAATGCAGTGTGTAATGAATGCTCCGTGGTGTTTTTATTGTCTTTGTGTGTGATCTGAAAAAAGTGTTTGATTCTGAGCACACATAAAATAATCTGAGTTGCTGTTGAATGTATTTGAAATACTGGGTATTGTGTTGACAGTTTTGAGAAAAGGATGAGAGGTTTCCAGAAATGATTGTGTTTTAGCAGTTCAGAAAAACTGTTAAAATAACATGTTTTTATACCACAGGCTCATTGTTGAAAACGTTACAAGAGTCATTTTATCTGTCGTGCCATTTTTGATTTTCAGTCCAAGTTTAATAGAATTTAATTTCACAAGTGAACGGTTTCCACCTGTAAATATGTAGTGAAAATCTGAGACAAATCAATCCTGACAAACTGTAAACACACTGACACACTGAAGAGAATCTGGGCTTCTGCCAGAAAACCTCCACAACATGAACACACACCCACGCTCACCAAAATAAAACCAAATTTAATCTGTTGGTTTCCAGAAGTCTGCATCTGAATGTCCTCTCAAATGAATGAACAGATCAGAGGGAAAACACATCACTCAAATACATCTGTGAGCAAACAACTACAGGAATGAAAGAATCTGTTTTTGCTGTAATTATAAAGAAAATATCTGTTTTAATGAGGGAGACACGTGAGGCTGACACCCAGTCCAATCTAGTTCGGTAGGTCCAGTTTAGTATAGTCCTGCAGAGCTTCTCTGAGAGAGAAACCAAAATAAGCAGCTGTCTCACCTCAGTCCACATGAGGTGTACTTGTTCATCTTTACAGTGCTACCACCGCCTCCTACAGGCTACAGACTTCATGACAGCTACAAATACAACAGAAAATAACATGAAGGAGAAACTCTCCAACTTATCTACAAAACCTCAGATCAGACCTTCTGTTCATATTAAAAACAGATCTATACTTAAATGATTTTTTCTAAGCTCCACCTCTATCACCCATATGATGTCAAAGTTTTTTCGACTCAATGATTGATTAAAATCATAAGAACATGTTTGTAGTCTAAGATCTGAATCGAGAAACATTTACCATCATGCTCCATCAGGTCATTTTAAATGGACCAATTGTCTTCATATTACATTTGACAGCAGCTTTATGTGTGTCTCAGCAGAAAACACACATTCACTGTCTCAAAGCAGCAAGCCACACAGCCAATAAGCTCTTAGAAATGAGCTCTGTTGTCATGGCAACATGGCAGATGTGAATGCAGCATTCCCAAAAACAACACGGCATCTAAGTTGGTAGTTCAATTCCAGGTGAGCTGCAGCAGAATGAGGCCAACTTATTGTCACTTACAGAAAGTGCAGCCTTTCAGAATAAATCGACATTTAAAACAGACTTTCCTGGTCTGGAATGAAAAACTCCCAATAAAATGAGTGAGAAGCTCCGCCTCTATCTATGGCTGAGTGATCTAATTTGAGGAATTGTGGACACACTCTTCTATGTGGGGATGCTACAAATCCTGACCAGCTCAACCGGCTGAAGCCAAGTGGGTTATTACAATATCAGGCCTAACACTCATAATAAAATAATTATCTCATACAGATAGTAACACAGTCTCAACGAAGTGGATTATCCTTCCTCTGAAATTAGGAACCATAGTTTCCACACATGCCTTCACTCGGTCGGGATGGTCTCTGTTGTTCTGGACGGTGAGGCCAGTGACTGTAACATTGAGCAGATTTTCTGGTGTTAAAGACATTTTTAAACCGATTTCTCAGCTGCCACAGTTACAATGCTTGCGTAACACAATAGGGTGTTGAAAGCACCAATGTTTCCATTTAAATAAAGGTTGAATGTAAGGTTGAATCGATTCATGGTGACCCTCTGCTGCCTAAGTCTCCACTCACCTGAATTGAGTTTTGTCTTACCTGTGAGATGAGACAAGAACTGGGTTCTGGGGGCATGTCTGCCTGGTCGCTGGATGATCTGATTAGTCAGAAGGAGATTTTTGTTTCTTCTCTGGAACACGCCCACTTCCTCTGGTGAGACCCAGCCTTCAACCAGCTGCAAACATGTCAGCATGTTAGCATCGTGCTAATATGTGTGTGTGTGTGTGTGTCTGTGTGTATACCTTGGGAAGACGATGAGGGTGATGAAGAGGTGAAGACTGATAGAGCGAAGGGAGGAGAGGAATGACTTCAACAGCTGGACGTTCCCACTGAAACAACAGCATTACATCCTTATATGAAAAAAATTCTCCATTCAAGTTTAAAGATGTGTTTGAAGGTGACTGCACCTGAGTGAGACTCACAAACGAGACACAGCCACAGCCCGACTACAACACACTCTAAAAATACCTAACAAAGCTGGCAGCTCCTGGGTGTTTGTGTTGTGTGTGTGTGCATATATGAGGTCAATAGATGGATCCCTGTGTGTGTGTGTCAGTGGACCATGAGTGTTTATTTCAGAACTTTTATATCTGACAAAAAGTTTCTCCTCTGTATGTTTGTTTAGACCCACATAAGGATCTGGTAGAACCACAAACAGGACAGAACCCTCTTTCAGTGACCTGTAAATTCTGACTTTTTATTACTGGCAGGCAAGAAAGACAAGCAGCGTTTGACCAGTTAAAGCTAAAACAGACATCAGTCAGAAGTGAAGTTTTATCTCTCCACACATCTGATCTCAGAACAGCTTTCTGTCCCATAAAGGATCTGATGCCCATTTGTATTCATCATGTCATTACTGCCCGGCCGCTGTGTCTATAGTTTCCTGTAATTTTCGTGGGCGTGACCGTGTCCCGTTGACATAGGCTGGATGTTTTTTTGTCTATTGAGGGAAAAAGTAAACGAGCTAATTACTCTGATTTATCATCTCTGTATGAGATCTGTTTTAAGTTTGAGACAGAATATTGTTAAGGGAGGGGCGGGGCACACAGAGAGTTTGAGAGACAGAGAGAGAGAGACAGAGACAGCAGTGAAACAGCGACCGGAGCAGAGAGTTAGCTCATTAGTTAGCAGTTAGCAGTGTAGCTGTGAACGTAGCAGTGCAATGTTTGTTTACTTAACCCTAACCCACACCCACTAGTTATGTCACTGTATTGACCACACCCTGAGTACACTTGTATATCATTGACGGTGTTAAGTTGTTGTTTGAAGACTCATATGTGTAATCAGTAAGGCTCGACCTATATGTTTTTGTCAGGAAAATTCCTATACCAATTATAAGTGATCAAGAAGACTGATAATCAATATTTGGAACCAATATGCCAAAACAAGATTCCTGCTACATAAGAACTCTCACTGCAGTGTCCAGATGTTTCTATTATTTGTTTCTATTATTTTGTCTTCTTTGTCTGTCTTTTGTCTTTTTGTGTATCAATGGAGGCAGCCTTAATAACAGAAACACCTCTGTATAATGTGATACAACTACACTCTACTTCCACACACAACATCCTCACTCTATACATTACATACTACCTCTACATGCTACATCACACAGTTTAATCAACAACTGTCTAACACTATTTTATTACAACCTGAACATTAAAACCTTCAGGATTTATTACAGGACTGTTGTATTAGATGACATCAGTTTCATCTAGGTGTTCCTAATAAACTGACAACTGAGTCTATATCAGTCATTATCAGTCGTATCACAGGCAGCAAAGAGTCTGACTACTGTACATTTAAACTGACTGGCTGCTGCAGCTCTCAGTCTCTGCTGTTTTAGAGACTGTCACTGATCCAGCTGCTGTTTATCATCTTCACATCAGCTGGTAACTTTAGCTTAGCAGTTAGCAATGGCTCCTCTCTTTTCCCCTCTCTCTCTTTCCCCTCTCTCTCCCATTCTCACCTTAAGTGTTGAAAGGCTATTGCTCATTACATGTAACCAATCAGACAGTGCTGTGGGCAGGACACTGCTCCAGACCAAACCCACGATAGAGTGGTGACCAATGACAGGGACTGGCGGCTGCATCAGAGCCAAAGTAGCACATTTTAAAATTAGTTATTTTCATTAGCTATCAGTTACAAAAAATAACAATACCAATAAGATCAGGAAAAATGCAGGGCAGTATTTAGCTCAGTGGGTAGCGCACCCGCCCCATGTGTTAAGGCTATAGCCCTCACTGCAGGCGGCCCTGGTACGAATCCCGCTGTGGGCGTCCCTTTTCTGCGTGTCGTTCCCCCTCTCTCTGCCTCCCCGTTTCCTGTCTCTCTTGACTGCCCTATCAATAAAGGCATAAAAGGCCAAAAAAAAAAAATTTTAAATAAAATAATCAGAAAAATGCTGAAATTGCCTCTAGTAATTGGCCAGGCTGATAAGCGGTCACTCCCTAATAATCAGACTTCTCTCATGAAGAGACGTCAAACTGTTTTGTAATCACCAGACAGGCCAACAGGTTAAATGACAGACAGACAGACAGACAGACTGTTCCTGAACTTCCTCCCCAGTCTCTCTAAATCCTTCACACAGTGAAGAAAGACGAAGGATTTGTTTTGAATACATTTCATCATCTTCATATTTTAAAAGGTGAAATAACTGATCTGTTATCACAATAAAAACTAAAACACTTCATCTCCAGACAAAAAGAATCACCACAGTCAAGTCAAAGCCCATGTCTGAAAATATAAAAATATAAGAGCACAGATTTCTCAGCAGGTTCACACCTTTTATATTGAACCCTATGAATTCAGAATAATAAGGTAAGTAATAACAAGGTTCTCTCTGTAAAATTCAGCAGTCTGTGGAGTTTAATGTCACACTTTAAGATTTCAGTCAGTTTTCTCTGTTCCACACAAACAAACTTTCATTAGATAATCTGCTGATAAGATGTTAAACTCTGTCAATGCAGTTTATGCAGAAAGAATTAAAGGAGAGCTGCATGAGATAATTAACAGCGTACCAATAATTAACCAACAATTATTCACTTTGCCCTGGGGAATCATTAAAGTTTCATCTTATCTCCAGACTACAGAGGAGGCCAAACTCCCTGAAAGACATTTTAGTCCTTCATACTGAAGGAAGGACAAGAGGCAGACACTCAAATATACTGTTAAAATTCAAATAGGAATCGAAGTCAGAAACATGAGTCTCAAAATCAGGTTCATTAAAATAAACAGAAAAGTCCTTTAAATACACAATGTGTCACATCTAGATTTAATGACTCCACATGCAGAGGGTGACTATGGTGGGTGGTTGTGATTGTGGGAAATGTAGTCTGAGCTCTTGCAGAGATGTGTTATGTTGTTATTGTTATTTTTCCTTGATAAATGAGAGATCAGCAGATTAAAGTTAAAATTTATCAAATTTAACCCTAACTCCACTTTATTTACAGGGTCATACAGAAGATTTAGCTGTACCTGGTGTGTTATCTGCACCAGGTGTGTTATATGCACCAGGTGTGTGCTACATAAACCAGATGTTACCTGGACCAGGTGTGTTACCTGTATCAGGTGTGTGTGTTCAGGTATCCACACAGCAGGGGGGCAGAAGATGAGAGGGGGCGTGGCCTGGTATGTTGCTGCGGACCATCTGGCCAACCACAACCACTGGGGGGTGGGTTCACTGCTAACAGACAGCCAGGGCATGGTGGTGGTTAACATGCCAACCCGTTGACCTTTAAACCTGGAGACTGGCAGCATCATGATGATATCACAACCTAACACACAAACAGACTAATTAGGACAAAGCAGCATCAATAATCAAAGACAGGTTGATTATTGATCAAACTATTAAAAAGCCTGAACTTAGAAACTCTTTCAAAGTAAAGCAGAAAATACAAAGATGAAAATAAGATAAAGAAATGATGAAAGAAGAATCATGTAAAAACATCAGAGTGCAAAGACAAAACCCAAACAGATATGTGGACATAAAAATAAATTCTATTAAAAATAGTTTTACACAGTGACTTGAGCTGACTCATCAGAAAAAACACAACTGCTTCACTGCTGTAAGAAAAACTCTGATGTGATTCTCTACCTGAAGAAAAATCAACAAAGCCACAAATGACCTGTCAGAAATCAGCTGAAACTACAGCAACACAGTATTAATACTACATAAGTACATCATCAATACTTTATTCCTATTTCATCAATACTGAATCAAATCTACAACATTGCCACATAAATGCTGCAATAATACCAAATTAATGCAAAATAAACACTTTATAAATACTGCATCACTATCAACACTTCAACACCTTCTGCTTTAATAATAACTAAATACCATAGATACTCATCAGTACTTCATTAATACTTCATACTTCAGACTGATGAGGTGACTCTGCTGTTTCCACTGACATCAGAATGATTATCTGTCTCATCATCATCTCTCTTTTTTTTTTTTTTAAGTTTTTTTTGGCCTTTTTAATGCCTTTATTGGATATGTCAGTGAGAGAGTGACAGAAAAGTCAGGGAGAGAGAGGGGATGACACGCAAAGGGCCGCGGGTTGGATTCAAACCCAGGGTCGCTGCGGGTAGGACTAAGCCTTAATGGTACGTGCTCTACCAGGTGAGCCACCAAGGCGCCCTGTCTCATCATCATCTCTGACCATCATCACATCTGTCACAGAGGAACTGGGTAATACCTGACTTGATCCACAGCTTTAACTACTGCTACTGGTTCCACTGGTTCTTCAGTTTTCACTGGTTCAGGTCAGGCTAATAAAAATAATAAATCATAAATTGTTTGTTTTTAGGATAACTTTACATGGACTCCCCTCTTGTTACATTCACTGAATAAGTTTGTGATATTTATGTAAAGAATAATTATCAACAATAATAATATTTAGTAATGTATCTGTTCTCTGGTTCTCTCTCCATATCAGCATGAGACCCCAGTGACTCAGTCCACCAATGAAACAGGTCAAGAATATTTTTTTCTCTCAGAAGACGGTTTTGTTCTTTACATATCCGATGTTTTACTTTCTACATCTGTGAGTATACCAAGGTCCATGAGGGTCTAACAGGGTCCACAAGGATGCATGTGATGTAAATTTTGTCATTGGGGGGTGTATGCAAGGCTCTGTGCAGACATCTGTGTACCCACCTATTTGTACCCACCAATACGTTACACAGGTCCCAACTGCACATGAGCTGTGAAACAAACATAGACGTTGAGTTTGAAGAGTGGCTGTGAGGAGGTCTGCCACTGCCCTCACCTCTACAGCTCATCTTTAAAAGTACAGTAGAAAAAGCATCTCTTCTTCTTCTTGCATGGATGTTGCCATTTTGATTTGATTATAATTGCACGTACATGGACGATGACCTACTGTACATGTATGGAATGTGTTCTCCAAGCAGAGTATAAATGAAAACATCTGTGTATCCACAGTTGTCCATGTGTGCAAAATATGCAAACATAAGTGATATCAGACATGACATTTTGTTCTGCAGCTGCAGAAATCAGACTTTGACAGGACTAATAGTTATAGTTTGTCTCAGCTCAGGTTTACAATCCTCACATCTTCTAAACTCATCCAGTTGTTTTTTGTCAAAAACATAAAACTGAGATTTATTCAAACCTTTTGCTTAAAATCTCTCAAGTTTGGTCTTTGTGCTAAATTAGTAATTTAGTCAATTTTAGTTGCACAGCAGCTTGTAAAGCCACAATTACAAGTACACAAAAATAAAATGTTACAACAAATCTGAAGCAACAAGTCACACACAAACAGAAACAAAACCAATGGATCAATAATTCATAAAATGAACAGAATATTAAAAGCTTTTAAAATGTGACTCAGCAGTTCAGAGTTTAAATCATGTTATCACATATCAGGGCTTCATACTTCATCATATGAGTGGGAGTCAATGTAATGTTAAATACCTCTCTGATATCAGTCAGTCAATCAATCAATCAATCAATCAATCAATCAATCAATCAATAATGACATCCATAAAGACTTTACCAATAATATTTTTTTCACAAGGAGAGAATTATAACTGATCCTCACAGTACTACTGTGTACTTGTACTACAGCTGTCAGTTATACTCACAGGTCTCCTTGTACTTGTAATACAGCTGTCTGTATCAGTCTTGCTGATGATGCAGTGTCTGTAGCTGAGTGGATTATCGCGGGTTATTGTGTCACTTACCGACCTGCGAATCTTCTCCAGCTTCTGTCCTGGTAAACTGCTCCTCCGAGCGGGACTGACGACCCTCTTCGGTCCGGTCACGTCCTGAACGTCGACTCGCTCTTCGAGCTGTTTCACTGAGGTCCGCAGATCATCCTCCCATCCGGTAAAGGTGAAAGTAAAAACAGCCCCGGAGCCACGAGGATCAACAGCGACACAAGTTAACCGAGAGAGGAGGGGGATGGTGGTGGGGGGGGGGGGCTCCCGGTTGTAACAGACAGACCAAGCGTGTCACGGCGGTGACAGACGATGCGACGCCTGTAGGTAGAAAATACCGGAGTCGGCGTGCAGCAGAGCCTTGTTCCGGTCACGGAATCTCTCTCTCTCTCTCTCTCTCTCTCTCTCTCTTCCTGATACATGCCGATTAAAGCTCTGGTAAATGGTGCCGCTCTCAGATCAAAGAGCCGCCTCACTGTTCCCTGTGAGCGTGTTGATCCCTGAACAGATGCGAAGTGATCAGAAACACAACTGTATGAATGTGTTGGTGAGCTGCCCAGGACTAGTGGTCATATTAACTTTATCTGTACTGAATCTTTTCTGTAAACAGCAAAGCAGAGACAGTGATGTCTTTACTGGAGTCTTCAAACAAAGGAAACAAACCAGGCAGCAAACAGTCAGGAACAGGAATCAGGCAGCTCAACACACCTAGGTCTGTGTAGCTTGCCAAGGACCACAAAGACAATGTACCAGGCTGGCCCTGCACTTCTGGGGACCAAATACAAATGTGGGCTCTGCCTCACAGCAGATAGACAGTTTAGTATCCATAAAACCAGCTAGCGTATGCAATCATAACTCATGCATTTTATTTGTACCTCTATCAACATGATTAAACCCTTTATGATTAGATCCTATGTCAAAATTTGAACCATAAATGTATTTTCCATTTATAAATATCTTCATTCATTGATCATTAATGTTTCAGAGAGCATTTCTTTAGGTTTGACACTATTTATTTCTAGAGAAAATACATTTATCATCGCTACATTATGATCTCATGTTATCTAATATAGTAGCACACAATAACTATAATTATTTCTATTAATTTTATTTGAAGTGATGGATGCAACAACCTTAGTGAATGATGGGTTTCATTACAACCATATAAACTATAAATCAACACTGCTGAAAAAAAAAGGTTCTGGCTCCCACAGTCCAAAGACATGCAGATTAGGTTAATTGGTCAGCCTCGTGATAGTCTGGTGACCTATCCCGTACCTGTCCAATGTAAACTGGGATTGGCTCCAGCCCTATGAGGATAACTGGTACAGATAATGGATGGATGTGCTTATTTCTCTCCTTCATCAACCTTCTTTTGTCTTTTTTTGCCATCAGTGAGTATCAGACATTTTCACCATCCACTCACTGAGGGAGAGGCCTTGCACCCACAGACTGTGTTACATACATACATCATTGTTACCAGTTTTGGATCTAACAAACACGATGATCCTTGTTTCTCACCCTCTCATACAGCACTGTCAGTAGCAAGCATTACAGAGGCAACAACAAGTATCACTTCTTTGTAGATACTCACTCAAAGCTCTTCTACCATTCTACTGTGTGTGTATGTGTATGTGTGTTGAGATCACAGTATCCATTAGTGAGATAATGACAACTATATATTCTGTGTGTGTGTGTGTGTGTGTGTGTGTGTGTGTGTGTTCCCATCCTGAGTCATCACACACAAAGTTTAACAACCTTATTGCCTCCTTTGTCTCTTCCCGTGAGGAGGAAGGTGTGTGTGTATTTGTTTTATCTGATATCAGTAATTGTCTCTGAGTTGTGAAGCTCTGCTATGTCAACACACACATGCTCTCTCTCTCACACACACACACAGTTAATATTGACAGAACAGACTGAGGAGTCTCTGTTAAGTCGTCGACCTTTCAGACTAATCTGTGATTATCTACTTTATCATACAACATATAGCTCCACCAACAGACTGATTGGATGAATGCTCAAGCTCTGCCCATTTCCTCTGTGAATGATTATTGAGTAGAGATCATAGGGATATGGAGAGAGAAGACAACATGAAGCAGATTACAGAAAATCTTCTTTAATGTGACTGCCATTAAAACCTTATGTGAAATATAAATTAGTTTCAACCTCTGACCACATTACAATGATTACTTATTTTTCTGGATTTATAAACTTGAATCCATCCCTCTGACTCTCTGAGTCTGTTAATAAAAAGTAAGTGATTCATAGTAAAATGTACAGAACAAACTGAAACATGGTTTCAGTGCCTAAACTCTACAGATTAAAATTCATACTGAAGCTTAAAGACTGTCAGGACTTCAGAAGATGAATTCATTATTTTTCCTGTTTGGCATTCAATTAATTCAAATTACCAGTGGATATCAGAGAACATTAAAGACATGTTTTATGTATAAAGGCTAATCCCTGGTGAAGTTGTAAATGAGGGTGAAAGGGTTTTACATTCATGAAAACTCCACTACAGCTAAAATACTGTATTCAAATAACATGTACAGGTGTACAGGTACAAACAGCTGATTCTTCAGAAGCCTGTGCAGCACCTGATGAACATGCTGGACTTGATCCTGATGTAGACATGTGTTCTTCAGCCTGTCCTGGACAGACATCACTGACAAAGGCTTGGATGACATGCAAGGCTTTAGTAAAACCCAGTGGAATAACAAAAAGGGGTTCAAGTTTTGTTTCCATTCATACTCCTTCCTAACCCCAATGGGATTTTAGGCATTTTTTGCTCAAGCTTGGAAAACCAAACTTGTCTTTGATGGAAGCAGAGTCTGTTAGAGAAAAACATTGCAAAGGGAGCAGAATCCCATGGCCTGCTATTATGGCCTGTAAGTAAAGAAAATACTCTGCCACTCTTACACTAACCTGATGAAGACTGGGTGGCTTTGTGCTGCCTCTCTGCAGTCATTGTAAACCATCTTAAAGATTCTTAGATGAACAGGCAGCGTATTGTTTCTCAGACTCCACAGTCCAGGTTATTCTGATTAACAGCGAGATCATCAAAGCAATAGAAGGTTACTCATGAGGAAAGGATGAAGGCTGAAATTCAAATATCAAAGAACATGGACTTAGGTACACCAACATGGATCTTCAGGGAAACCTTATGGAGGAGTGAGACAGGACTCTGATCAGTGATGGACAGCCAGTCAGGAGCACCTGATTTCTTGTATCACCTCACCTGTGTATGACGGCTACCTGAACCTACGTGGCTGCAGTGTGAGTCCACACCACTGGTCCTGACAGCTTTGTCTACACTGAGTTTGCCTTTGATAATCACCAATAATAATTATTATCCAGTGCTGATGAACAGTCGGAAAAGTGAAGACTGTAACCAGAAAGTAGTCACATGATTTTTGTTTACGTTGGTTCACAAGAGAGACACAGAGAGACAGAAAGAGGCAGAGGGATAGAGCACTGCAAAACTTCGGCCCTTCATATAATGTTCTTTTAACATAATTTGACAAAAACATTTGACCTAATTAAAGCCTACGTGGGGTTTCTGCTATTACTATATAGTACACGTGTAGCTTACACATTCTTCTGTAATAACATGAAATTGTTCAAATGGAAATAAATGAATGAATATTTATACTGAAGAATAAATATAACGGAACACATTTTTCTCATATTTGTCAGTCAGTCAGTTTTTCTTTAAAGATTGTAATCTGGATAACTTTCCTCACAGAAAAAAGTAGTAGCCAAATGTATTACTAGTCTGGTACCTGTTATATCAACAAACAGGGTTAGCCTACAAAACTAGCAGTCTGATGGTTTGCATGAGAATGGCTTCGGGTGAAGTCAAATTCACAGCCTGAATTATTGTTTCAGTCTTCCCCTGGCTCTGATGTTGGGCACATCATGAGGCAGGTCATCAGATCATCAGGTAAGCCAGGGCCTGCAGCTGGGCTGGGTGAAGGGTGAGATACAGAGAGATTTGCTGAGTCCATTCAGACCACATTGTAATGTAATGTCTCAAAAAGCTAGACTTGTACACACATCAGAGCCAGGTAACACTGAAGGTACTGAATACATAGATTTAATAGAAATCTAATAGAAACTTTGGGGAAACACAGTTTTATACAGTGTTTTTGTCATAGTTCTGTAAAACAAACATGTCATGCCTCAGCTGGATAGCTGAGTTCCCTTTTTTGTTTCCCCCAGTGTTCTTTGTCTTGTACTTCCTGTTTTATTTTGATACTCACCTCTCTCTCGTTTCAGGTTCCTCACTTCCTGCCCTCATGTGTCCTCCCCTTGTGTGATTACCTGCCCTGCCCTAATGTGCTGCACCTGTGTCTCATTGTCCTCCCTCTCCCAGAGTATTTAGTCTCAGTGTTCCCTCCCTTCTGTGCCAGTTCGTCTTGTTCTTTATGACTACGTTCCAGCCTTTATTCCCCGTGTGCCTTATTTGTATCTTGTCTTGTCTTGTTTTTGGTTTTTGATCCTGCCTTTGCCTTCCGATTTTTATACCTTTGCTCCGTGGACTGATCTCCTGTGTACCGACTTTCGCCTAATTAAAGGACATTGAGAACTTGCTTACTGTGTCAGTCTGCATCTGAGTCCGAGCCATTGTTCAGCCCTGACAAAACAAACAAACAAACATGGATGAAAACAACTTCCGTGATGGAGGTAATAACTGATGGGGGAAAGTTGGCCAGGTTCGCAGGTGGGTGTGGACACAGCATATGACAGGGACTATGGTTGAGTTTCCAGGATCAGTTAACAGCTCTAATGTTATTTACACATTAGGTAGCGATGAGATGTTCATACCGTTCAGACTATTATAATCATTATACATATGGTACAGGTTTAATGTCATTTTCTGTAAAGTGAGTTATAATTGTGTCAATGAGTGACAGCTGTCTGGCAAATACATGAACAATCCTGGGCAGAAAAATGTTAAAAAATGTCAAAATGTTTCATAATGAAATCCACACTGAAATCTGTATAAATCTTTGATCACATTCACTTTTCTCTCTCCTCCAGCTGGCAGTTTTACATTGTTTTAAATGACTGCTGGTCATAAACAAACAAACAAAAACACACACACACACACACACACACACACACACACACACACACACACACACACACACACACACACACACACACACACACACACACACACACAAAGTGTTAGTGAGGGGTGAAATTGAGTTGTTTCAGTCTGGAGACTGAGAGCAAAGACTAATAGAGAGAGGGAGGGGACGAGAGAGGCTGAGCTTTAATGGTGAAGTATTTTCTAACCTTCTATTTTCCTCTATTATCCTCCATCTCTCCATCTTTCCATTTCTCTCTGTCTCTCAGTCTGTTGTCATGTTGTGATGATGAAAGCTGTTTAATGAGCTGCAGTCGGCATGATGGCACAAAACACACCCATTACCCCAGTCCCCCACCCCACTGCCTGTCAGCTGCCAGCCAGCTGTGATTTGTTAAAGTGTTTCCTAAAACACAATTATCTTCCTCCTCCCCCCACCTCTCCCCATTTCCCCCCTTCTCTTCAACTCCTTTTAATGTCACCATGGAAACACAACAGCCTCCAACGTGCTGTAGTATCACCCATGGTTACTGTGCTGTATAAAAAAATTTTTTGCTCATCATCCTAAAACATGACCAGGATACAGACAAGTGAGTGAGTGCAACAAGTCTCAGCTGATATTCACTTAATTCATGTTTAGTTCACACAGTTTTAATTCCTGTCACTGTCTACTCTGACACTGGTATTGATTGTTTGTTTGTGTCACATCAGACAACAAATGTGGAGCCTCTGAGCCATTTGTTGTTGTTCTCACTTCACAGTAGAGTGATAATGTAGTAATTAAGCTGCTTTCCTCTCCGCCTGACAAGCCCCAGCCACTGTCAATGGGAAAAGGTCACACCCACGAAATGACAGAAACAATACATACAGCTAGCTTACAGGGACAATACTCTGCTGCCACCCCAAGTAGGCAGTAAATTACATGATGAATACAAACAGGCATCAGATCCTTTAAGGGATGGAAAGCTTTTCTGAAATTAGATTCAAGGAGAGATGTCGCTTCCACTTCAGTATCTTTCTAACTGAAGACTATTTTTAGCTTTAACTGGGCAAACACTGCTTGTCTTGCATGCCCTGACAACATGCCATTGGACTAATGACCACTGAGAACTGATGTAATAAAGTAGTGATGACTATTCAGTTCTCATGTAATAATTTAGTAAGAACTACTGAGTCCTCAAGTCATAATGTAGTAAGAAATACTGAGTACTCATGTCCAGAAGTGTAGTGCTGTTTGTTTAAGTACTGTGGAACACCTATGACGCACGCCAATGCATGCACACACTTGGTTGAATTGCACATTTTGATGGTTATGAAACCACTGTTCCCACAGTCACAAGTTTACATATATTACAGTTTTTCTCTGTGGCCTTAGTACATTTTCTCACATCATCCTGAAATGCACAGTGAGTGCATTTCTCAGAACATTTAGTGCAAACAGCACAACATCATGGATTACCTGCAAAAACGAATAACTTGCTCAGAATACTAAGTCTATGTCTCAGAAGTGAATATTTATGTCAGTGAACATGTCAGTGCCATCAGAATCCCAAGTCCATGAATCATTGTTTATGGACAAGATATTCAGAATGTTTAGTCATTTATCAATATAACATGTGTACTCTCTAAGTATTTTCTGATATAAACTATGCAAAACATCTGGATGACAATGGCTAGAAACATAAAAAGGACAAAATTACACATCACTGTTTGTGGGAGACTGATTAAAGAACAATATTTTAATGTTTGTACTGTAGTATGTTGACAGACCATGCACTGCATTTGCAAGCTAGAAAAAAGATTTACAGTACAGCACCTTATAACATAGAGGAAATGATATAAAATTAAAAATAAATTACAAAATCAGAAATGGAAACATAATTTACATATAACTCTACATGCTTTCTACTTTTTACAGTTGCTGGCGATCCTGTATGTTGGGCCACATGTTCTCATCCACATCACAACAGATATCTTCCCTCACAATGCAGTGTGGAAATAACCTTCTAGAATGTCTTATCCAGGCTCTGCAGGCATCTGCTGTGATGTCCTCACATGCAGCATCCATCGCAGCAAGCAGTGTCATCTGTGTATGTGGGTTACAATCATATACCTTCCACTTCCAAGCTGAGAACAACTCCTCAGTTGGGTTGAGGAATGGGGAATATGGTGTTCAGAATTCCATCAGCATCCTGTGGTGGTTGGCAAACAATTGCCTGATTGCGTTGGAGTGATGGAAACTCACATTATCCCAAATGACCACATACTTTGGTAAATTTTCTTGACCCCTCTCCTCTTCAGGAATGAGATCCCTGTAGAGGGTCTCTAAGAAGGTAAGCAGATGTTGGCTGTTGTATGGCCCTACAAGAGGAATATGAGTATGCACCCCTTTGTCTGAAATAACTGCATACATAGTGATGTTCCCACCCCTTTGGCCTGGCACATCAACAGTAGCTCTCTGTCCAAACAGATTATGCCCACGTCTCCTTCCTTTGGCAAAGTTGAAGCCAGCATCATCCAGGTATATGAAAATATGAGGTGGTTCTCTTGATTCCAGTTCCATTATATGTTATTTTGAACAAGACACTACAGTAAATTTCATGTAACATGCATTTTCATTTTGGAGACAATACAGTCAAATCAAATGTATGCAGGTGAAACTAAGTCATTATAAGATGTTGTACTGTTTACTGTACAGTAGATTACAGTTATTATTAGCTCAGAGCTGTTTACCTGCACATTCTGGTACCATAGTTCCTTCACTCTGTCATTGTTCTTTTAAAATGGTACATAGTATAACTGCTTCATACTCATTTGGTGTCTTCTCAGCACTCTGTCAATAGTTGAGATGCTGACGGGCTGGATGTTCACAAAGACATTGCTGTCAGCGATAATGGCAGTCTGTATCTTTCTAAGTCTTATTGCATTATTTGCTATGACCATAGCACAAATAGCCTCTTCCTGTTGAGGAGTGAAAATGGGCCCTCTGCCACCCCTTTGAGGAAGTCTTGTAGTCCTATGTGTTACAGTAAAAATACAAGACTGAGTGCACAACAGTAACATTTCAGTATATACTGTATGTACCCTGCCCCTATATATAGTATAACATATTTAGTCTATGCTGTAAAATGCCAATAAATGTTGTAACATTATACTGTAATATATACAGTTCAAATTGTTGATTTAGACACCTATTCTCTCTGCGAAATGTCTGAATGATTGAGGATACAGTTCTCCCAATATTTGGTTGTACCCTTCGACCTGCCTCGGCCATTTAAAAGCCATGATTAATAACATGGTCCACAATTGTGGCCCTTATTTCATCAGGAACATGTCTATGTCCTTGACCACTTCTACCCCTTTCTCTGTTTTGACTCCTTTCCCTTATGCCATGCAACGTAAGTCTTCTTCCGCACTGTTGGCCCCATTCATTTCCTTGCTGTTCTCCATTTTGTGGGTTTCATTTCTTTGCTGTTCTTCCATGCTCCATTTTGCCTTGTCTTTAAACGCTCGCCAATTGAAGTTTCATCAGCAATTTTAGAGAACTGCTTGGTCATTGGTTGATCTAACACCTCATACATTCCCCTTCCTAAAAATTTAATTGGTTTCACCTGAGAGTAATTTATGTATTCAGAATAAATTTACCAAAAAAGTCTTGTAGAAATGTATAAAATATACTTGACAAATTATGACAACTAGTTCAACACTTTTGCATGCAATGACTTACACAATGAACAAATTACAAGTCGGTTTGGAGGGTAAGATTATTGAACTGAGGGCTAGTACAATGCATTTTGATCATCATGACCTAAACAACCAATGATGTATGAAACAACTGCCAATTGTACATAATCATCTGCATGAATGTACGAAATAATTTGAAAAATGACAAAATGAACAAGAAATTGTTGTTATGATGTGCACAAGTGACTAGAGGATGTGGAGATTGAATGAGCAATTTCAAGAATTTCAATTCTGTTCTGTGAAATGCACCAAAGCAACTGAGAAAAATTGTAATCAATTATCACCCCATGAAGAGCAAATGATGAATGAAAGAATGTTTCCTACCTTTTAGATTTTTAAGGTGGAATGTGTTACTCAATTCAATTTGTTTTAATTGGCTCTCTTGTATGATATGGGCTTTAGTGATTATTAGATCTTCAAGTGCTTAAAGATGTTCATGATTTTCAACCTGATTATATTGAATATTTCATGTCATTACTTCAAAAAAAAAAAAATGACAGTAACCAGTGAGTCTACTGAGGGAACTATCAATTGTAACAATAACAATAAATAGAAATTATTATTTATTATTTAGTAATTATTAAATAGTGAACAGTAATCATTAATACTTTACTTCACTTATTGTTTCTATTTCCCACTTAAATCCTAGTATTAAAATGACACCAGTTAATCATCCAAACTATAGCCCAGGTAAATCCCAGAGAGAATACAGTGTCTACACCAGAAACATGCTCTGATACTGATCACATTCAGATTTGTATTATTTAATTGTTGGTTTATTCTCTACTTTTTAGAGATGTAGTTATTTTGGTAATTTTGTTTCTTATTGATCCATTTGATTGTCTTTATATTGGTTGCCGATGTGATTTGGCTCACTGTCTGAGTCTGTGTAACAATACATAAATGTAAAACCGAAAATAGTCACAAATGATGTAGATTTTAGTCACTGCAAGAGTAACAGAGATTGTCATTTGGCTCAGAGTCTCAGTTATTAATGAGGTTGATGCTTTGTTAGACTTGCAGACTCTTGTTACCCAATCAGCCGCAGAGCAGAGAGCATCCAGCTTTTCACTCAAACTTTCTCTGCCTTGAAACAAAAAACATCTTAATGAGTAATTCAGCCCTGAAGACAGATTTTCTATTGAACCAGAAAAATCAGCCAGTGATGTGACATGACTCTAAAAGCCATTTGTCTTGGTTCAGAATTAAACAGACTGCTTCTGTAACATCATTTCAGTCAGGAGAGACAAGTGAATGAAGTAAAAGTAAATATTTTAATTAGACAAGATATGTGATGAATAGTGCTGAAATTATAGACTTTGGTGCTTGGTCTCATAGGGGAGATGTTTAGGGTTGGGATGAGCAGCAGCAAAATACATGTGCGCATATGTATATAATCCCCCCTGAGACCAGACATTGGTGGTGGTGGCGGCTGACTGTCCCTCTGATGCCGATGATGGCCGAAGAACTTATGATGCTGAAGATGGCTGAGAATGCTATGAAACTGATAAGGTTGAAGATCCCTCAACGATGGGATGGCTGAGAGACCTCTGATGTAGAGATGCCGAAGAACCCTCTGACACTGAGAAGACTGAAGATCCCTCTGAGATGGATTATGGCTAACGATCCCTGTGAGGATGGATGGGATAACTGGAATTGGAGAACTATTGTAACATAGCTACACTAACTCTTTAGTTTGTTTTTATTTTGGTTCCATGTCACGTCACTAACTCTCCTGTCATTTCAGATCCTGCCTTCACTCCCTGCCATACAATCTACTCATTTCCCTCACCTGGTTTTCCCCGCCCATCTCCTCCTCACCTGCAGTCCATTTGCTCATTAGTTCCTCAGTATATATACCAGTCCATTTTCATTTGTTCCCTGCCAGATTGTCTTGTGTTCTTCGTTGCCAAGCTTTCCAGCATTTCCCAGTACTGCCTTCCTGCTCTGACCCAGTTTTGCCTTTCTTGGACTCCGAATACCTGCCTGCTCCCTGTCGGATTTGTTTGCCTGATTCTGATCTCCTGGTTTTGACTCTGCCTGTTTTCTGGAACTAGTAAACTGATCTTCCCCTGCTACTTGCCTGTCTCTTTGTCGTGCTTCTGGGTTCTCCTTTGTTGGCTCCAGTGACTGTGACAACTCTGGAAGCAGGTGGAGATTGGGGAGGAGGAGGGGCGCACGTCAGCAGAGCAGGAAACTAAAACTGAGAAGGAACATCTTTAAAAAGGGAGCACCAACAGATGGTAGGCTAACGAGAAAGTGTGTTGCCCTGCTATTGGTTAGTTGTGAACAGCTGTCCGAACAGAGGGTTAGGGCTGCAGATGACAGCCATGGGCCGGAACAATGAGGGAATAATGAGTGAATATGTGAGAAGAGGTGTGCCCTAATCAGGATTATATACAGCATATGCATGCAAGAGGATAGGTCTTCCTGATTGAACTTATGCTAGAGCTTCAAACTGCTAGAGAAAGCTAGAAAATCAAACTGTTTGGACTCATGTTTCTAATGAAGGAGATTCATATGTAGAGGAACTGTTACCCGTCATTGTACCCGTCACATTATAACGTAACTATAGTCACATTGTTCATGGCAGCAGGTTCAGGTGATCAATTCACTTTATATAGCTCCAAATTACAACAGGCATTATCTCAAGGCTCTTTACAGAATCAGGTGCAGACCTGACATTAATATATATTGTTGTTTCATTATGTCTTTATATGTCCTGTGTAGGAATAAGTATTTTAAGACTCTAAGTGACTCTTTGCACAATTATTTCCTGTTTACTTTAAAATAACAACCTTGTGTGTCTGTCGTTTGTTTTACGTCCTTAGTTTTTTCCTGCTTCTGTGATGGTCTTCCCCATCCTGATGTGTTTCACCTGTTCTTTCATGTTCCTGGTGGAGGTTCCTCTTACTGTCAGTCACTTTATGTATCTTGTTGCTTGTTCTACCTCTTGAAGTTATTTTTTTCTTCACATTAATTGTATGTTATAGTTACAAGTTTTACTCTGTAGACTTTTGAGATTTTTGTCTCCAGTTGTTCTGTTCACAGAGAGATGGACAGATAGGTGTACACTCTAATTATCCTCCAACAACATTTTAATAACAACTTTTTTGGGTGGAGCTTAGGTTTCTGATGTCATAGACTAAAAAACAGAGAGCTGCAGCATTCCCATGGCAACTCCTTGTCGCCAAGGTTACATCACATCCAACACTACAGAAAACAAAAAGCTGGGTGAGAACTGTGTGTGTGTGTGTGTGTGTGTGTGTGTGTGTGTGTGTGTGTGTGTCTCAGTTGGATCTCCGCAGCCAATCAGTATTGTTTTGTGTCACAGGAGGAAGTGACATCAGTCCTGCCTTATCACCAGAAAACAGACAGAAAGAGAAAGTATAAAATTCAATGTGTTCTCCTGAGTTTAGCAGCCTCAATTATAAACAGACAAAACCACCTGTCTGACTCTGAAGAAATGTAAATAAAATAATTTTTTTTTTTTCCCAGAGGTTTTTAAAATCGTTCCAACATTCAACTCCATTAGATCATATCTGGATGTTTGTGATGTATCACAGCTCAGATTGGGTGATATATGATTCTTACCTTAATCATTTGCACTCACTTTAAAATTTAATACTGACTGAACCATGTAAACTGAAGTTGGTGGGTTGTTCTTGATAAAGGTAAACATCTGCTATAAATGTTTCTTTGTCAAGATAATGGCTGTTTAAACTATGTTTTCATTGTTTTTTCATAGGGATGCTTAATGTGTGGATTAACTGATCAAAACTTTATTTAACCTGTACAAGGCAAAAACACAGACATTTGAAAAGAGTCAGTTCAAACAAGTCGATCACCAATCACCATCACATTGTTTCTTTCTTTCCTTTAACATTTTTTATATAGATTTCTTTTGGTTGTGTGTTTGTGCATCTTTTTCTTTGTTACAAATCATCCTAACCAGCCTCAATGTTTTATTTCTGGTGAAGATGATAAGTTATGATTGACACCTGGAAAGGTAATTTCAATGTTCAAAAGGATGTTAGTTCTCCTAGTCCTTCCCTACTGCAGACATGAAGTGAAACCTGACTGTACTAATTACATCAGAGTGTGTGTGTGTGTGTGTGTGTGTGTGCTTTTGTGTTAATATGTGTATGTATGTGTTACTTTCTCTACTAACGAGTGTGTGTGTGTGTGTGTGTGTGTGTGTGTATTGGCTGTGACAGTGATTGGCTGACAGCCTCTGTATTTCTGCTCCACTTGAGTTAATGGGCAGCTTTCTCTCTCACTCAGTATACATTTCAGTTATTGGGACAAGTGGCAACTTTACAGATGGTCAGAGGTTGCAGTGAAAACAGCAGCAGGAAATGAGCAATACATCACCAGCTCCTCATCTTCATCCTCTACATTTTCACCTCTTCTTCATCCCCACCTTAACACTGTGTCCACAAAAAATGAATACTATGAGCAGCATGTCACCAACATCAGTCCTCCATGATTAATAGGACCCTGCTATTTTTAAGCAACGTTGTAAAAATGAATGGGTATGTAGCTCTGCTTTGTCCTCTACAAATCCAAGTCATAGGGTTAGGGTTAGGAATAAATAATTTGGCTCTGGGGTCCAGAAAGGGTCCCCTGAGCAATGCACACTCCATGGAATGGTTCTTCCTTGAGTCTGCCAGGGTTAGGGTTAGGGTTAGGGTTAGGGTTAGGGGCCAACACATTCATTCTGCTTCAAGTTGGAATCTGCTTCCACTTTATGTACTAATTAGTGAGAAGTTGGAATTTGGAATCTGGCGACCAGTAGATGGCGGCATAGAACTGCGAATGAGAGGCGAATGAATGGGGTCTTATGGGACTTGGAAGCCTAGGCGTTTTGTGGAAGGGCGTCCTTACCGCGGCGAGTGCTGGCGGCGGATGGGAATATGGAAGGACTTTGGGTGGGCGTTTCCGATCGAGGGAGGGGCCGGCGTGGGCCGCGTCAGTTGGGCGGGAGAGGCTGGGGGCTTGGTTACGCAGGGGCAGGTGTCCGGAGAGGGTTTCGCGCAAGGAAAGGTGTAGACGGAGGAGTGGAGCGGGGAGCGGCGATTGGGGGGGCGGAGTAGGGGGCGGAGCTGGGGCGTGGCCGGGGCGGGGCGTCCAGGGGGCCCGGGGAGTGTTTTGAAGAGGTGTGGATGGGCAGAGGGGGCGGGGCCGGGAGAAGTGGCGGGGAGGGGCCGGCGTCAGGGGGCGTGGTCGAGAGGGGCAGGGCGGGGCCATCGAACCGCGAGAGCTAATTTTCATTGTAACTAGTGAGAATATGGAATGCACCATATTCTCACTAGTTAGCATTGATTTTTTTCCGGCGCATATGGGTGTATCCTAACAGGCGGCCAAACCACTCCCGCTTGGGCGGCAGGGGCCCAGAACACGTGGAGCTCCTCCTGCTCTCACCTAGTTCTCACCTAGTGTTCACCAGCAGCATCTCCTGCTCCATCCTGCTCTCTGGGCAGGATGAAGCTTATAGGATGTCTCACCTAGTGTTTGCCAGCAGCTTCTCCCGCTCTCACCTAGTGTTTAGCAGCAGCTCCTCCTGCTCCATCCTCCTCTCTAAACTCCAGGCAGGATGGAGCTTGTAAAGTGTCTCACCGAGTGTTTACCAGCAGCTTCTCCTGCTCTCACCTAGTTCTCACCTAGTGTTCACCAGCAGCATCTCCTGCTCCATCCTGCCGTCTGGGCAGGATGAAGCTTATAGGATGTCTCACCTAGTGTCTGCCAGCAGCTTCTCCCGCTCTCACCTAGTGTTTAGCAGCAGCTCCTCCTGCTCCATCCTCAGGAGGGGGCGCAGTCAGGGGAAATGGATGTTAAGTGATTGTATTATGGAAGACCACCATATTTGAACTAGTTACCATGGGTTTGACCTTTGACCTTTTGAGGTGAAACGAAGGGGGTGGACAGGGGGGGAGGTGACAGCCACGGGCCGTGGCTTCGGATATACCCAGGGTTAGGATGGGTTTTAGACCCTCTGAAGCCCTCAGCGGCCCTTTTTCTGAGCTCTCCTTCCCACCGGCTCAGACTGCAAAGAAGCTGTTTTCATACCCAGCTGTGAGCAGGAGGGTGGGGGATGGGTTAACGAGCGAACGGTTTCGGTGACCCAGAGACGCGAACCAGGTGTCAACGGAAAGGGCGGGTCGCGGCAAGCGCAGGGACGGCGGAGGCGGGTCTCTAGGTGCCCCCCCACCACACTAGGGGGCATCAAAGTCCGAAAAGGCCGCCGTCCAAAATGCATGGTAAGTGATAGGAATATGGGTGTCTTCCACATTGTCAGTAGTTACCATGTATGGGTGTGGGCCCGGATAAATGCACAGCGGCTTGACCTCTTGACCCCCAGAGGCCTAAAAGGCCATAACCGGATAACGGAGAGGCACACGGGTGCAGGGCCGACTGTTCCTGAAAGGTCTCGGGCCCCTCCACCACATATGCGAGAACGGGCTCACTAGCCACGCGTTCCGTCGGGTCGGCAGGCCAAGGCCCTGAGAGGAGGCAGTGGGACAGGTGCCAACGGAGCTCCTCAGCTCCCCCAGGTACCAGAACCATGATCCAGGCGTCTACGGAAAAGTCTGCCCGAGGCGAGCGTGGGGTCATTGGAACGGAATCTCTAGGCAGCTCCCCCGCTGAGCTAGGGGGCGTGAAATTGTTAGAACTATCTTGTGCCCCTGGTACTATAGAGCGCCTTTCAGCAGCCATTTCGGCTTGGGGAAGCTTCCAGATTCTGGACAGTCCCTTCCAGATTCTCGCTCACGGCGGTATTTAGGCTTGGGGCAGCTTCCGGATTCTGGACAGTTCCATCTTCCATATTGTGGACAGTTACATATTTTCGCTACTTCTTCCAGATTCTCGCTTAACGGCGGTATTCAGGCTTGGGGCAGCTTCCGGATTCTGGACAGTCCCTTCCAGATTCTCGCTCACTGGCGGTATTTAGGCTTGGGGCAGCTTCCAGATTCTGGACAGTTCATTAATAATGTACATTGGGATAGAGTAAGCAAAATCAAGGTAATAGTCAAGGTCTGTAAGTCAGCTGAACAAATACAAGAGAGAATGAGGTCTATCTGTCTGTCTGTCTTTGTCTGTTTTTCATCATCACATCAAATACACACACAAGAACAGTATCTGTATGCATTCCATCTTCTCACCAGTTGCTGTAGAAATCGAATTTAAAGTAACAGGTGAGAATGTGGAATCTTCCACTTTCTCACCTGTTAACGTATATTCCGTCCCCAACCCGCCCACCATGTGACAGCTTCCTGTGTGTCTACAGGAAGTACTGTCGTGCAGAAGCCGGTAAACGCAGGTAAGTGTCCATTTGTGTTGTGGAAAAACCCATTTGTTTGCCGTTTTGGAGGATTTCAAAAAATGACAATTTGGCTAGCTAATTGCCCTGGTGTGTGTGTGCCTCTGCTTTGACATGTTATGTGCTGATTGAGGCAGGTTGTGTGCTCTTTGTGTGTGAAATGGAGCCATTTTTGAAGCTTTCAAAACATGCTAATTTCGAGAGCTAATTAGCACGCTAACGCTAGTGTAACTTATAGGAATGTGGAAGCACATGGTTTGCTTCCATATTTTCACCAATCCTGCTTCCAAATTCTGCAACATTATTGCTTTTCAGGACCGAGGTTGCCTGTCTGCCTGAAAATATGGTAAGTAGAGCCTAGCACCAGCTGTGCTTAATTGCCTGCCCGTCTGGCTGAGTTCCATCCATCCATGCATCCATTCATCCATCCATCCATCCATCCATGACCTGGTCCTGCCTGCCTGCCTGTTTTCCATCTGTCTGTTTTACATCCATCACCTGCAGCCAAGCATTCCGAAGCTGTGTGCATTATGCTATCGCAGCTATTCGAGACTCAAACAACACCTACAATGTGCACACACCGTACCGAACAGGGCCGAGCTGGCGCTGCTGATGAAGTATGGGAATGCCAGGTAAGGAGATGCATCATCATGCTGTTTCCATGCATGCATGCACATTTCGTCTGTTTGTATTTTGTGCTTTATGCACTGTCCGTTTGGACAGTGTACCACTGAGGGTTTAGGCTTGGGGCAGCTTCCCGAATCTGGACAGCTCCAGCTTCCACATTCTGGACAGTTCAGCTTCCACATTCTGGACAGCTTCAGCTTGGAAGTGCAAAATTTGGAAGCCTTCCATATTTTCGCTTATTAGCATACAAAACTGCCTTTCTCTTCTCTTACTTACGGCAGAACTACGGTGCCCTTGGACTGTCCAATCTGTTCCAGGGGACGCCTCGTGCGCCTGGACAAACACCTCCAGGTTGGCCACCAAATCATGTCAGCTGCGGTAAGTCCAGCTCGCTAAGTTCAGCTGCCTCGCCATCCAATGTCAAACACTGGGTCGTCGTCATCTGACCGACTTTACCATGCAGGAACGAGAGCCAATGATGATAGAGGCGAGGAGGCTGGCCATTGCCCGAGAGTTTGCCGACCTCCGGGCGACTGACCCCTACCCGCCCATGGTCTCGACTCTTGGGGCTCTCAGTGATCCAGGTAAGGCCCTGTCCACCCACCAAGATGAGTTTAGGTTTAGGAAAGAGCAGCAGTGAGCCAAAATCAGGTGTGCGCTTGCTTCATCCTCCAGACGACGATGGAGCCATGGACATGACCGGAGCATCCCCCAGGGTGACGCTCTCCAGGCCTGCCACCAGCACGAGCAGCAGCACAGCGCGAGACACCCAGGTGGTGCATCCCGACTCGTCCGGACAGCCAGGCCACCCACCTACCCTTCTCAAGACTTCATCGCAGGTCAGCCTGGAGGAAGAGGAGATGGAGGAGGAAGAACAGGAGGCGGTAATGGCGGAGGAAGAAGAGGACGAGGAGGTGGCAGTAGTGGGGGAGGAGGTGGCAGTAGTGGAGGAGGAGGAGATGGTGGACGAGGAGGAGGAGATGGTGGAGGAGGAGGAGGAAGAGGTCTTGCTGGACGAGGAGGAAGAAGAAGAGGAGGCCGTAGCAGTGGCAGAGGAGGAGCAGGAGCAGTATCAGACGCCTCCAGCTCCGCCGTCCAGCCCGTCCGCATCAACTGCGGCCACCACCCAGGGTCAGCAGAGGAGTCCCTTGGCTCTGCCGTCTGTCTGCCGGGCCTCATCCTCTGCTTACCTCACGCAGGGTTGGCCGGGGACGCCTTCGGCTATGCTATCTGCCCATTCGTCATCATCTGCTGGTGCTGCCACTGCCGCCGCCACCCTGGGTCGGTGGCAGAGGACATCTTCGGCGACGTCTGGCCCATCCAGTTTCCAACTTTACAGTTCCCAGCACAAGGACGGGAATAACAACGATCCATCATCCTGCTGCAGCTGTAAATGTCTAGAACTGATGAAGCGGGTGGAGGTGCTGGAAGCCGCCTTGAAGAAGATGTCAAAGGAAGCTCCAGCAGTGGCGGCAGCGGCTGGGACCTCCACGTTGTCAGCTGGGACATCCTCTCTCATCCAGTCATCGACAGCCGAGAAGCAAGTGTGGCGGGAGATGCTTCAAAAGACCCCCGACTCCGCCCTAAAAGGAGAAACAGTGATGAAGGGCGGGATGAAGGGGACGCTGTATGGTAAGTGTGCCTTTGTTTTTTGGTCTGTCAGATTTCAGTGGTCAGTTTCCAGATTCTGGATAATTCCACATTCTCACTTACCGTTGGTTTAGGCTCGGGGCAGCTTCCAGATTCCGGACAGTTCTGACTTGGAAGGGCAGAATTTGGAAGCCTTCCACATTCTCAGGGTTAGGCTCGGGGCAGCTTCCAGATTCTGGATGATTCCATCCTTCCACATTCTCACTTACTGTTGGTTTAGGCTCGGGGCAGCTTCCAGATTCTGGACAGTTGCGACTTGGAAGGGCAGAATTTGGAAGCCTTCCACATTCTCGCTTACCGTCGGGTTAGGCTTGGGGCAACTTCCAGATTTTGGACGATTCCATCCTTCCTCATTCCCCCCTACTGATGGTTTAGGCTCGGGGCAGCTTCCAGATTCTGGACAGTTCCAACTTGGAAGTGCAAAATCTGGAAGCGTTCCACATTCTCGATTCTTATTACAGAAATTGGAAGTGCAAGATATGGAAAAACCTTCTTTGTCCTGTGCCCCTCCCCCCACAGAAAAAGCCATTGATGATCTGCGGGAGTACAAGCTGGGGGGCCGTAAGGGCCAGAAAGCAATCGACAATGCGAAGCAGGTCGCTACTCATTGCTTCCGGTTCTGTTTATACATGGTGGGCAGCCTGCCTGAAAGTGCCACAAGGCAGGACTTGCGCTTTCTTGCCCGGATGGACAAGCTCAGGAAGTAAGTGTGTGTCTGTCTGTGTGTGTGTGGTCAGCCAGGCAAGGGTGAAAGCCCAGCATCATCTCATGATGCCGTACTTTGAGACAAACTGTTTGGGCTATACAAATAAGACTGCCTGTTGGTTGCACCTCTCTTGCACTCTCTTCCACAGATACCCGTCTTACCTGAAGAACAAAGGATATATGCCAACCACTATCCGCAACATGATGATAAACATCGTCAGCCTCTACAATCACGTCAAAAATGTTTTCTTGGAAGAGAGCAGACTGAAGGTGGAGGACATTGACCGTGTACTGTATGAGCTGACCAGGCTCCAAGCCGAGGTTAGAAGGGATGTTGTCGTCCGGCAACAGCGGGTCAAGCGGCTAAAGACCAGTGAGTTCTTTTATTGCGTGTCGACATTCACCATTCCCTTCTCGCGGGGGGCTAACCCTCCTCCTCCTCCCTTCTCTTCTTTGCAGACAACCAACTAGATTCAGAGCAGGAACTGAGTTTCCTTTACGCTGCCAAGAGACGGATCCCCATGCTGATGGGTAAGATGCCTGCCCGTCCTGGGTTAGGGATCCCTCCTCTGTTGCTCTGGAGACCAACTGTTGGTGAAAAAAGGCTATACAAATAAAGCTTCCTTGCTTTGCCTTGCCTTTTCAGATGCCATAGACAAAGAGGGATTTAAGAAAAATGAACATTCCACTCTCATGGGTTACTTGATGGGTTACCTGTGTATCATTAGTGGCCACCGGTCAGTGGTGCTTACAAGCATGCTAAAGGAGCATGTGGCCAACGCGGACCAGTGGAATAATGGCACCAGATTCCAGGTCTTGGTGAGTAGTCACTCTTCCTTCCACGTTCTGGCTTACTTACCCTCGGTGTTAGGCTGGGGGCAGCTTCCAGATTCTGGACATTTCCAACTTCGGTTGGAAGGGGCAGAATTTGGAAGCCTTCCGCTTTCTCGCTTACCATCGGTGTTAGACTCGGGGCACCTTCCAGATTCTGGATAATTCCATCCTTCCACATTCTCGCTTACCATCAGTGTTAGACTTGGGGCAGCTTCCAGATTATGGGCGATTCCATCCTTCCACATTCTCGCTTACTGTTGGTTTAGGCTTGGGGCAACTTCCAGATTCTGGACAGTTCTGACCTGGAAGTGCGGAATTTGGAAGCCTTCCATTTTTTTCAGTCATTACTACTTAAATTGGAAACACATTATTTGGAAGTATGCCAAATTACGGCTGTTCTCTCTCTCTCTCTCTCTCTCACTGACAGGTGGATGAGCACAAGTCCGTCAGGACTTTTGGACAGGCTTCACTGGTGCTCAACTGCGTGGAATTTAGCTGGCTTCGCTGGCTCCACGACGGAAAATGCTGCATCGGAAGAAAGGACAGTGCCAATATCTTTCACACATTCCAGGGCTGCAGGATAAGCAAACCATCAAACTTCCTCCATCTTGCATGGATTGATGCCGGGCTCAAGGGCCCCGTCAGTTTCAACTTGATCCGCAGCAGTGTGGCCACTCAGGCTGAGCGGCACTTGTCGGAGACAGAGAGGAGGAAGGTGGCCCGGGCAATGTGTCATGACCCCACCACTGCAGAAAGGTTTTATGTGGCGCTCCCCAGCAGAGAGTCGGCTTATGACAGTCGCAGACTACGGATGAAGGCGCTCAAGTGTGAAAAACGTAAAGCCAAGGCAAAGCGCCAATCCAAAGTCTGCGATGATGAAGAAGAGTCGTCCTACTCCCTCTCCTCTGAGACCAGCGATGATGGCGAGGAACCAGTGTACGATGACGAGCCTGAATCCAGCTCACTCAGCTCACTCTCTTCTGAGGAGCTGAGGATCAGGAGCCAGCGTCATTCCCGGCTCAAGAGGAAGCTTTTCAGCCCCGTCCAGTCTACCTCTTCCAAGCGGAAGCCCAAGGCCAACTTGATGTCGCCAGTAGCCACAGCCACACCCTCCAAAATCGAAGTCACGCTCCAAAGGCTGTGCAACAGCCACCCACACCTCAAGGAGTTCAGCATTGTCTTGAACGTGCCAAAAGATGGCAAAGGGAGGCCACCTTCCAGTCAGCTTGAGGCCACCGATGGAGCCCTGACCACCCCGTCCAAGCTGAAGCCCACGGCCACCACGGCCATGCCACCTGTTCCACCCACACCCCTCAGCCAGCATCTTGAGGAAGACCAAGCTTCCTGCCTGGAAGGAGGAGCCGAGGCCGCCGAGGCAGAAGAAGCTGAGCCCGCTGAGGCCGAAGCTGCTGAGGTGGCAGAGGCTGAAGAGGCTGAGGCTGCAGAGGCCGAAGCCACTGAGGCCGAAGCTGCTGAAGTGGCAGAGGCTAAAGCCGCTGAGGCCGAGGCTGCAGAGGCTGAAGCCGTAGAGGCTGAGGCTGCAGAGGCCAAAGCCACTGAGGCTGAAGACGCCGAGGCTGAAGACGCTGAGGCCGCAGAGGCCGAAGCTGAAGCCGCAGAGGCCGCAGAGGCCGAAGCTGAAGCCGCAGAGGCCGAAGCTGAAGCCGCAGAGGCCGCAGAGGCCGAAGCTGCTGAGGCTGCAGAAGCCGAGGCCACTGAGGCAGCAGAGAATGCTGAGGCCAAGGCCGCCGAGGCCACCGAAGGCGAGGCTAGGGCCGCTGAGGCCAAAGAGGGCCGCTGCCGAAGCCGCAGAGGCCGAGGTCGAGGTCGCCGAGGCCGCTGAGGCTGTGTTTACATTTTTGAGTACATATTTCAAAAAACGAAGTGCTGGTAAGAAAAATTATGTACAGTAATTATGTAAATTGTTTTCTTTTGCCACTATGTTCTTACATTATGTTATATACCAGCAACAGTTTTCATTATGTCGGGGTCAGGAGAACACTCATACTGCTTTTCTGTAAGGATAATAAAGCATTTTTTTTTCTGCCAACTGCACATGGGTGTTGGTTCCAGTTATTAGACTTGGGGCAACTTCCAGATTCTGGACAATTCAGCTTCCACATTCTGGGCAGTTCAGCTTCCACATTCTGGGCAGTTCAGCTTCCATATTCTCGCTTATTGGTGGTATTTAGGCTTGGGGCAGCTTCCGGATTCTGGACAGTTCAACTTCCATATTCTCGACAGTTCAGCTTCCATATTCTCGCTTACTGGTGGTATTTAGGCTTGGGGCAGCTTCCGGATTCTGGACAGTATCAGCTTCCACAATCCGGACAGTTCAGCTTCCATATTCTCGCTTATCGACGGTATTTAGGCTTGGGGCAGCTTCCGGATTCTGGACAGTTCCGTCTTCCATATTCCAGCTTATCGGCGGTATTTAGGCTTGGGGCAGCTTCCAGATTCTGGACGGTTAGGTTAGGTAAAAGGCGCAGCACTCTTGGGAGGGCTGCGAAGGGCACGGGCACACGAGGACCCATTAAAAACATTAAAATAGGTCTCTTTTAAGATAGTACCAGGTGCTTAAAATTCACTTAGGGGTGGTGGGGGTTGGGCTGTGGATTCCTTAGTGTTTTAGTATTTTGTTAGGCAATACTGCTCTTTTGCTAGGGCTGGGTTTTGAACCCCAGTCATCTGTTTGGGGGTCCACAACCCTAACCCCTACACCACCGGGGGGACCCAGGAAACCATGATCCATTTTAAGAGGGTTATGGTTTAAAATAATGGTAAAATTCTAAAAATTAAAATAAAAGGAGCTGAGAAGGGATAAAACAAGGGCAGCCGTAAGAATGATGGTAGGATTAGACTGGTGAAATCTTTTTCAGACTGTGGACCCCTATTGGATAGAGGTTACAACCTGGGTTTGAACCCAGGTCTCCCGTGTCAGTGTCCACAGTCTTATCCAGTACACCATCAAGGGCTCCAGTCTCACTGACCGGTAAAGGTCAATGATAGGGTTAGGGTAGGTTGGGATAAGTTGTGGGGTCAAAGGTTGAGGTTAGGGATGAGGTGGGGTGAGGTTATGGTTAGGGTAGAGGTCAGGTCAACGTTAGGGATCAGTAAAACGTTGGTAGGGTGAAGGTGGGGTTATGGTTAGTATAGGGTTGGGATAAGTTGTGAGGTCAAAGGTTAAGATTAGGGTTCAAGTGGGGTGGGGTTATGGTTAGGGTAGAGGTCAGGTCAATGTTAGAGATAAATAAAACGTTGGTAGGGTTAAGGTGGGGTTATGGTTAGCGTAGGATAGTGGAAAGGGGTAAGAAAAGGAGAAAAAAAAAAAAAAAAAAAAAAAAAAAAGAAAAAAAAAAAAAAGGGGGGGGGGGGGGGGAACAAAATATGTGGTAGCCAAGTGCCAAAAGCAACTCATGCCACTAGCTGGGTTTGAACCATGGGTTTCTGAACCAAGGTCCTGTGTTTCCACCACTATGCCACCCCAGTATGTCTCAGCAACAGGCGACGGAAAGGGGAGGCTTGTTAAAAACTTCCTTCTGAGTACCGACACCATCTTCTCAACAGGTAGAGCAAAATCAAAGGAGAGTTAAAATTTCATTGGAAAGAATCTAAGATCATAAATTTAACAATTGAATGTGATAAGAATAAATACTAAGATGATAAATAAATATTAATAGGTTAAATACAGAGTGTAAGAAGTATATCAAAAATGAAAGGATACTAACCCAAGACAATTTTAAATTTAAAAAGTGCTAAGGTTGATACATAAAATACAAAAACACACAATATATACAAAAATAAAGTAAAGTTGATTAATAAATACCAAAATTGCCAATGTAAGAATAAAACAAGTGCATGCAATAAAATCGTCATTGAGTTATGTGTCCATATCCTTCACTATATATATACTTACTTGTTGATTTGTGGAAATCATAAGTGATCAAATATATTTAGTTAGTAAATAAATAAATAAATAAATAGATAAATCAATAAACTCTCCTAATTTATCTGCTTTATGTATGCATCTGTTTGAAAGTGGGTTCAATATCCGTCTGCGGAGCACACCTCAAGCTCGAGAAACCACTTCCCGAAAATTTTTTCAAAAATAAAATCCCTGTGACCATAAAGTGCTGTTAGTCAATAAAAGCATAAGTGCATAAAATCACAAATCAAGCAATAATATTCAAATAATCAACACAAGCAATTAGTTATTAAAAAGAAAGGGGGGGGGGGGGGGGAGAGAAGAAGTATTAGTAGTAAGTTAAGAGCTAAAAATATATAAGTGCTCTAGAGGTACACAGGAAAAGAATTAAAAAATGGAGTATCTGTTCAGGGAAGGGCTCCCCGAACTCGAGGCACCGATCCGCAGAGAGGGTCACCAATTTTGCCTGTTAGAAAAGAAAGGGTCATGGTGAGGTCAGGAAGTACATTAAAAGGCTCACAAGTAAAAGGAGCGTTATGGAGTCCATCAATATTTTTCGTTAAGACCTCCCGGGTCTATAGTTTGTAGTAGGTGAATCCATTTTCTTTCCGCCGCCCGTCGCTGAGCCACGGTCCAGGTGCCGTTGCTTTGGAGTCCCAGACTTTGAAGATTGTGGGCACCATGGAGTTTAAAATGAGTGTATAAGACACTGGTGCCTGTCCCTCTTTCCATCATATATTTATGTTGTTTTATTCTAAGAATAATATTATTCTTTGTCTCCCCCACATATAGCTTGTGACAAGCCTTACATCTAATTGCATAAATTGCATTAGATGTGGTTGGTTTCAATTTTGTATTTAGGGTGTAACCCTTTCCTGTGTATTTGTTAAAAATGTAGGGGAGATGAATAAAATCTATTTCCGCCATTTGAAGCGCTTCCCTAGATCTATGGTCTTTATTCAATGTTGTATGGACCAGAATATCTTTGAGGTTCTTGTTTCTTCTATAGGCGGAGATCATACGGCACTCCCCCAGGACAACACTATTTTCTCTGATTCCCTGGAAGTTCCCCTTTACTCTTGATAATAATGGTCTTAAACTTTCGGAGTAAGTAATCACCAGGGGGACGAGGGTCAAGCCAGGTAATTGTTCTGATGTCCTGTTTGTTTGGGTGTTATTAGTGAATGTGCCGCCGACCTCCGCCTTGATTCCCCTAAGGAAGCGCTTCGAATAGCCCCTCAACCTCAGCGCAGTAAAAAGGATCTTGGTGGCCTCCTCCACATCCCTCGGGAAGGTGCAGATTCTGTGGAAACGGATCAACTGGGATTTGATTAGGCCCCTGTACGTATGTCTTGGATGGTAACTTGACTTATGTAATAGGGCGTGACGATCCGTGTCTTTGAAGTAGACTTTGGTAGCCAATGTTTTGCTTTGTTCGCCGGAGGGGCAGAAGAAGACCCTTGTATCCAGGAACTCAACAGTAAGTGGTTGTAAATTGTGCTTTAATTTTATTTTGGGGTGGTGTGTGTTCAGAATATTGAAGAATGTTGCAAATTCTGTTTCTGTCCTGTCCCAAAGACCAAAGATGTCATCCAGGTAACGGAAATAAAGGAGTGGTTTTATTGCTGTTTTGGTAAATGCTGTCTCTTCCCAATTGGCTAGGTATATGTCGGCATAAGATGGAGAATATTTCCGGCCCATAGCACATCCGCACAGCTGGAGATAGTGGTTATTATTGAATTGGAAGTCATTTCTGGTAAGTGTGAGTTCTAGCAACTGTAAGATTTCTCTGTCGGGTCTGGATGGGTCTGGATGTTTATTGAAAATGTGTTGTATGGCTACAAGGCCAAGTGGTGTTTCAATATTCGTGTATAGAGATTCTATGTCTATGGAAAAAAGGAGAGTATGGCTGGGTACTTGAAAATTTCTTATTTTATTAACAAATTCGTATGTGTCCTTAATGTAGCTAGGGTGGAGTTTGGAAAGTGGATTGATAAAATGATCTATGTATTCTGTTATTCTATAAGATTCTGAACCACAGTCGCTGACAATCGGGCGGCCGACCGGAACTACAAAGGGGACCGTCCACGTCTCAGGAGGCTTGTGGATTTTAGGAAGTAGATAGAAGAGGCGGGGCCTGGGCTCATCTGGACCGTCCAAATAACTTTTTTGTTTGAAAGTAATGCTTTTATTTTGGTATAAGGTGTTTGTGATGTTCCTGATCATGTTTTGAGTTTCTAATTGTAGCGAATGTGAGAGTGGTTTATAATAGATTGTGTTATTTAATTGTCTGTTTGCTTCAAGTATGTAATTGTTTCTATCCTGTAAAACAATTTGTCCCCCTTTATCTGCAGGTTTAATAATTATGTGTTTGTTGTTACCTAGTGACTTGATGATCTGTTTATGTTCCTGAGTTATGTTTTGTGTATGAGGACGGGGGTACCATTGTCTGAATGCTTGTATGTTATTGTCTATGATTTGTTTAATTTCTGATGAAATGTTATCAATGTGTGGTTCCCAATGGGACGGTCCAGTAAAGGGCACAGGCTCCCGCCTCTGTGATCCCTGGAAGTGGTCCAGGAGTTTCAGCCTCCTGTGAAAAGCATGGAGGTCCCCCCTGAGCTCCGGTCGGGTTGGAGGTTTGGGTGTTGGGATGAAAGTGAGGCCTTTCTCCAGTATCTCAAGCTGTGCGGATGTGAGGGAGAGAGTAGAACAGAGATTTGTAATGTTGGAATTCTGGGGGGTTGTATTGAAACAGTTGTCCCCCATTACAAGTTTAATTGTTGTAACCAGTAATTAATAATCAGGCGGGCAGTGTCTTTGGTCCAGTGGATGAGATCTTTGGCATCGGTCTGAAAAAGAAGCGGATTTATTTCAGGGAGGAAGGTACATTTGTTAGATATGATATTGTTGAGTTTTGTGAGACGTTCTTTCTTGCGGGGATCCAACCTGTCAGAAAAATTTATTAGTGGGATGTAAATGGTGGCATTCGGAAAGGTGATGTTACTAGTTTTTAATAGTTGCTGCAGCTGTTTCCAGGTGGTCGCGGGTTCTTGTTCCTGTAAACAGTTATTTAGGCCTGCAGCTAAAATCACCTGTTTCGTGTTGTGATGTGGAGTGAGTTTTTTAAGTATGGCATTAATATGGTGAAAAGTGGCTCCGGGGTAACTGTCAACTTGTACTTTAGAGTTTGAAAATGGTGGGATACGTGATAGATTGGAGTCCCCAATGATCAGGGTCTCCTTCTGCACCTCCAGCGACCACTCCTGCAGTTTTCTGAAAGTACGTGGGTGTGTGTATGGTTCTGGACGTCCTAAGGAGCCAGGTGCTACCCCAGACACCCTGTTGGAATTTGAAGTGGGTGACTCAGATGTTTGGAGAGGAATCAGTTTTTCACTTTTCATTTTTCCAAGCCTCATCATCGTTTCATTACCCACTTCAGTGATTGTTTCCTTTTCACAGGGATCTGAGGCATGCAGCTCTGGCTCCATCTGCTGTTGGTGTGATGTGGCTGTGTCTGGAGGTGAAAGAGATGAGATGGTATTACTGCAGGGTAAGACAACATTGCTATAGAGCTGATTGTGCTCTGATTGAATATGATCAATTTGTGGGGAAGAAAGAAGGGGGGGGGAAGGCAGGGGGGCAGACGGAGGGCCCGGCTCTCACCAAACCGAGTTTTTCCAGGTCTTCCTCCGGAAGGGGATGGAGCATAACTTTAACCTGGCGTCTCGGATTACGTTTGGGTAGTTGGGCTGGGGGCCGGGCCCCCACATCCCGTGCCCCCGTCACCGCCCCCTCCAACGCACAGGGGTCTGAGGGGACAGGGATAGGGTTCGAAGTAGGTGGAAGGCTAGGTAGAGCATTGGAGGGAGATGTAGGGTTCAGAGGGGAAGGGGTAGCTGGAGTCGGGGGAGGAGGTTCAGGAAGAGAAGAAGAAGAGGAGGTAGTAGGGGGAGGGGGAGAGGGTGGTTTGGAAGGAAGGTAACTGGAAATGGTATCCTGAGGGAGGGGTGGGCCGGCTGGTTCTGGGAGCGGAGGGAAATGTTGGGGGGAGAGCTGAGATGATACTTTGTCCTCCTCTGTTTGTGGATTCTTGATTACAAGATCCTTTAGAGTTTCAACAGAGGAGGACGTGAGTTTTCTCTTATATCTCGCTCGCCCCCACTGGATGGCTTTGTCCAGAGCAGATTGACAAAACTGAGGGATGTTCTCCAGCTCCGCAGCAATGACTGTATCATAATGTTCCCGGAGAATGATCATATTGTTGTACATCCATGTGTCAGTGTTCTGTTTAACCTTTTCAAATGTGATACTGTTAGGTGATGATGGTTTGATAAATGATGTAAGTCGATTAACCTTTTTCATCATTCCCTGTGGGTAGCTGCCCTTAAGGAATGTGTTATTGAGAATTTCTGAGTGGTGGATAGCCTGAAGGATTTTGAAATATTTTTTTGTTTGTAGGTAGTTATCAGTTGGTTGATTATGGTTTCTTGAGGGATGGCTGTTCGTTCCCGGAGGAGAGGGGGGGCAGTGAACAGTGCTCCCCCATGTAATATTCCCTCCGGGAGGAACAGCCAATGGTGCAAAGCGATTGTTAAGGGTTATCATATTTGGTTTGGTGCGGAGCTGGAGAAATTGCCTGTTGGGATGAACATTGAAGGAAAGACCAGTTGATCCCAGACTGCTTCCACAGAATTATAAGAGGTACTGGCACCCCCCCACGGGACCGGAGGAGCCACCTGAAATAAAATGGGGTTAAAAGATGTCCAACCTATGCAAGGAAGCAAGGGGAAAAGGGAAGGAAAATAGTGTGTTGTCTGTTTCCCTCCTACTAAAAGAGAATAAAAGACAGGGGAGATAAGGAAAAAAGAGGAAGAGGAAAGAAAAGGGAGTGATTAGTCATTAAAAACAATTAGTCCTAAAAACTCACAGGTCCACGGCCTCGGTGGTGTTTGTAGGCCCGGTTTCTTCAATAGAAAAGGAGGGAGGCCCCCTTGGGGGCTCCCCAATTCATACACAGACTTCCAAAAAGCAAATAAAAGCAGTCTTTTAAAGTTCACAAACGAGCCATCTCCATAGGTGGTGAGCTTCAATGGAGTTCTTCAGTGTGCACACGCTTTTTTTGTGGGTCCAAAAACTCACCACCGTCGGTCTTGTAGTCGTAGGTCTCTTTGTTTTGGTGCTGCCTTTGCCTCTTGTAGATCTGTGAAAGTGTCCCGTGAGTAAAAAGGCTAAAATGACAATCACTGTCCTTTAAAAACAAACTTTAATAGTAGTTAAAATAAAATAAAAGGGTTTAAAATGAAGAAGTCCCAACGTTTCGCCTATCGGCTTCTTCAGGGGATTAAGAGGGGCCCCTTTAATTTTGAGCTTTTAAAATATGTTGTATGGGGCTGGTCCCTTACTTCTCAGTTTCTTATTGGATCATGCAGTCATGTGTTCGGATGATGGAAATTTCCATTGTTCTGAGGGTACCAGCCCCATTTGCTCACAGGTGGCCTTTAGAGAGAGAAAAAAAAAAAAAAAAAAAAAAAAAAAAAAAAAAAAAAAAAAAAAAAAAAAAAACACAGGGGGGAAAAAATCAAACTAGGAAAACTATACAGTACATGTTATTTTATTCATTAAATAAGAAAAAAAGTTAGAGAAAAGAGGAGAAAGGGACAGGAAAAAGTAAACATATTTCAATATAAGAACATCAAGTTATACACCGGGTACAATACTTAAATTCTGAGATCATTTAAATCCAATAGTATGGTAAACAAAAGGGGGTTGGGGTGGGGGTAGCTGAGGGAGGGGCTAGAGAGGGGCGAGGCACCAGCGTCCAACCACATTTAAAAATAAAAGGATGGGTTAAAAAAATAAATCAATAAATAAATAAATAGTGAATAAAAGGGTCCTCGGGGCGCTGGCAAGGTTAGGTTAGGTAAAAGGCGCAGCACTCTTGGGAGGGCTGCGAAGGGCACGGGCACACGAGGACCCATTAAAAACATTAAAATAGGTCTCTTTTAAGATAGTACCAGGTGCTTAAAATTCACTTAGGGGTGGTGGGGGTTGGGCTGTGGATTCCTTAGTGTTTTAGTATTTTGTTAGGCAATACTGCTCTTTTGCTAGGGCTGGGTTTTGAACCCCAGTCATCTGTTTGGGGGTCCACAACCCTAACCCCTACACCACCGGGGGGACCCAGGAAACCATGATCCATTTTAAGAGGGTTATGGTTTAAAATAATGGTAAAATTCTAAAAATTAAAATAAAAGGAGCTGAGAAGGGATAAAACAAGGGCAGCCGTAAGAATGATGGTAGGATTAGACTGGTGAAATCTTTTTCAGACTGTGGACCCCTATTGGATAGAGGTTACAACCTGGGTTTGAACCCAGGTCTCCCGTGTCAGTGTCCACAGTCTTATCCAGTACACCATCAAGGGCTCCAGTCTCACTGACCGGTAAAGGTCAATGATAGGGTTAGGGTAGGTTGGGATAAGTTGTGGGGTCAAAGGTTGAGGTTAGGGATGAGGTGGGGTGAGGTTATGGTTAGGGTAGAGGTCAGGTCAACGTTAGGGATCAGTAAAACGTTGGTAGGGTGAAGGTGGGGTTATGGTTAGTATAGGGTTGGGATAAGTTGTGAGGTCAAAGGTTAAGATTAGGGTTCAAGTGGGGTGGGGTTATGGTTAGGGTAGAGGTCAGGTCAATGTTAGAGATAAATAAAACGTTGGTAGGGTTAAGGTGGGGTTATGGTTAGCGTAGGATAGTGGAAAGGGGTAAGAAAAGGAGAAAAAAAAAAAAAAAAAAAAAAAAAAGAAAAAAAAAAAAAAGGGGGGGGGGGGGGGGAACAAAATATGTGGTAGCCAAGTGCCAAAAGCAACTCATGCCACTAGCTGGGTTTGAACCATGGGTTTCTGAACCAAGGTCCTGTGTTTCCACCACTATGCCACCCCAGTATGTCTCAGCAACAGGCGACGGAAAGGGGAGGCTTGTTAAAAACTTCCTTCTGAGTACCGACACCATCTTCTCAACAGGTAGAGCAAAATCAAAGGAGAGTTAAAATTTCATTGGAAAGAATCTAAGATCATAAATTTAACAATTGAATGTGATAAGAATAAATACTAAGATGATAAATAAATATTAATAGGTTAAATACAGAGTGTAAGAGGTATATCAAAAATGAAAGGATACTAACCCAAGACAATTTTAAATTTAAAAAGTGCTAAGGTTGATACATAAAATACAAAAACACACAATATATACAAAAATAAAGTAAAGTTGATTAATAAATACCAAAATTGCCAATGTAAGAATAAAACAAGTGCATGCAATAAAATCGTCATTGAGTTATGTGTCCATATCCTTCACTATATATATACTTACTTGTTGATTTGTGGAAATCATAAGTGATCAAATATATTTAGTTAGTAAATAAATAAATAAATAAATAGATAAATCAATAAACTCTCCTAATTTATCTGCTTTATGTATGCATCTGTTTGAAAGTGGGTTCAATATCCGTCTGCGGAGCACACCTCAAGCTCGAGAAACCACTTCCCGAAAATTTTTTCAAAAATAAAATCCCTGTGACCATAAAGTGCTGTTAGTCAATAAAAGCATAAGTGCATAAAATCACAAATCAAGCAATAATATTCAAATAATCAACACAAGCAATTAGTTATTAAAAAGAAAGGGGGGGGGGGGGGGGGAGAGAAGAAGTATTAGTAGTAAGTTAAGAGCTAAAAATATATAAGTGCTCTAGAGGTACACAGGAAAAGAATTAAAAAATGGAGTATCTGTTCAGGGAAGGGCTCCCCGAACTCGAGGCACCGATCCGCAGAGAGGGTCACCAATTTTGCCTGTTAGAAAAGAAAGGGTCATGGTGAGGTCAGGAAGTACATTAAAAGGCTCACAAGTAAAAGGAGCGTTATGGAGTCCATCAATATTTTTCGTTAAGACCTCCCGGGTCTATAGTTTGTAGTAGGTGAATCCATTTTCTTTCCGCCGCCCGTCGCTGAGCCACGGTCCAGGTGCCGTTGCTTTGGAGTCCCAGACTTTGAAGATTGTGGGCACCATGGAGTTTAAAATGAGTGTATAAGACACTGGTGCCTGTCCCTCTTTCCATCATATATTTATGTTGTTTTATTCTAAGAATAATATTATTCTTTGTCTCCCCCACATATAGCTTGTGACAAGCCTTACATCTAATTGCATAAATTGCATTAGATGTGGTTGGTTTCAATTTTGTATTTAGGGTGTAACCCTTTCCTGTGTATTTGTTAAAAATGTAGGGGAGATGAATAAAATCTATTTCCGCCATTTGAAGCGCTTCCCTAGATCTATGGTCTTTATTCAATGTTGTATGGACCAGAATATCTTTGAGGTTCTTGTTTCTTCTATAGGCGGAGATCATACGGCACTCCCCCAGGACAACACTATTTTCTCTGATTCCCTGGAAGTTCCCCTTTACTCTTGATAATAATGGTCTTAAACTTTCGGAGTAAGTAATCACCAGGGGGACGAGGGTCAAGCCAGGTAATTGTTCTGATGTCCTGTTTGTTTGGGTGTTATTAGTGAATGTGCCGCCGACCTCCGCCTTGATTCCCCTAAGGAAGCGCTTCGAATAGCCCCTCAACCTCAGCGCAGTAAAAAGGATCTTGGTGGCCTCCTCCACATCCCTCGGGAAGGTGCAGATTCTGTGGAAACGGATCAACTGGGATTTGATTAGGCCCCTGTACGTATGTCTTGGATGGTAACTTGACTTATGTAATAGGGCGTGACGATCCGTGTCTTTGAAGTAGACTTTGGTAGCCAATGTTTTGCTTTGTTCGCCGGAGGGGCAGAAGAAGACCCTTGTATCCAGGAACTCAACAGTAAGTGGTTGTAAATTGTGCTTTAATTTTATTTTGGGGTGGTGTGTGTTCAGAATATTGAAGAATGTTGCAAATTCTGTTTCTGTCCTGTCCCAAAGACCAAAGATGTCATCCAGGTAACGGAAATAAAGGAGTGGTTTTATTGCTGTTTTGGTAAATGCTGTCTCTTCCCAATTGGCTAGGTATATGTCGGCATAAGATGGAGAATATTTCCGGCCCATAGCACATCCGCACAGCTGGAGATAGTGGTTATTATTGAATTGGAAGTCATTTCTGGTAAGTGTGAGTTCTAGCAACTGTAAGATTTCTCTGTCGGGTCTGGATGGGTCTGGATGTTTATTGAAAATGTGTTGTATGGCTACAAGGCCAAGTGGTGTTTCAATATTCGTGTATAGAGATTCTATGTCTATGGAAAAAAGGAGAGTATGGCTGGGTACTTGAAAATTTCTTATTTTATTAACAAATTCGTATGTGTCCTTAATGTAGCTAGGGTGGAGTTTGGAAAGTGGATTGATAAAATGATCTATGTATTCTGTTATTCTATAAGATTCTGAACCACAGTCGCTGACAATCGGGCGGCCGACCGGAACTACAAAGGGGACCGTCCACGTCTCAGGAGGCTTGTGGATTTTAGGAAGTAGATAGAAGAGGCGGGGCCTGGGCTCATCTGGACCGTCCAAATAACTTTTTTGTTTGAAAGTAATGCTTTTATTTTGGTATAAGGTGTTTGTGATGTTCCTGATCATGTTTTGAGTTTCTAATTGTAGCGAATGTGAGAGTGGTTTATAATAGATTGTGTTATTTAATTGTCTGTTTGCTTCAAGTATGTAATTGTTTCTATCCTGTAAAACAATTTGTCCCCCTTTATCTGCAGGTTTAATAATTATGTGTTTGTTGTTACCTAGTGACTTGATGATCTGTTTATGTTCCTGAGTTATGTTTTGTGTATGAGGACGGGGGTACCATTGTCTGAATGCTTGTATGTTATTGTCTATGATTTGTTTAATTTCTGATGAAATGTTATCAATGTGTGGTTCCCAATGGGACGGTCCAGTAAAGGGCACAGGCTCCCGCCTCTGTGATCCCTGGAAGTGGTCCAGGAGTTTCAGCCTCCTGTGAAAAGCATGGAGGTCCCCCCTGAGCTCCGGTCGGGTTGGAGGTTTGGGTGTTGGGATGAAAGTGAGGCCTTTCTCCAGTATCTCAAGCTGTGCGGATGTGAGGGAGAGAGTAGAACAGAGATTTGTAATGTTGGAATTCTGGGGGGTTGTATTGAAACAGTTGTCCCCCATTACAAGTTTAATTGTTGTAACCAGTAATTAATAATCAGGCGGGCAGTGTCTTTGGTCCAGTGGATGAGATCTTTGGCATCGGTCTGAAAAAGAAGCGGATTTATTTCAGGGAGGAAGGTACATTTGTTAGATATGATATTGTTGAGTTTTGTGAGACGTTCTTTCTTGCGGGGATCCAACCTGTCAGAAAAATTTATTAGTGGGATGTAAATGGTGGCATTCGGAAAGGTGATGTTACTAGTTTTTAATAGTTGCTGCAGCTGTTTCCAGGTGGTCGCGGGTTCTTGTTCCTGTAAACAGTTATTTAGGCCTGCAGCTAAAATCACCTGTTTCGTGTTGTGATGTGGAGTGAGTTTTTTAAGTATGGCATTAATATGGTGAAAAGTGGCTCCGGGGTAACTGTCAACTTGTACTTTAGAGTTTGAAAATGGTGGGATACGTGATAGATTGGAGTCCCCAATGATCAGGGTCTCCTTCTGCACCTCCAGCGACCACTCCTGCAGTTTTCTGAAAGTACGTGGGTGTGTGTATGGTTCTGGACGTCCTAAGGAGCCAGGTGCTACCCCAGACACCCTGTTGGAATTTGAAGTGGGTGACTCAGATGTTTGGAGAGGAATCAGTTTTTCACTTTTCATTTTTCCAAGCCTCATCATCGTTTCATTACCCACTTCAGTGATTGTTTCCTTTTCACAGGGATCTGAGGCATGCAGCTCTGGCTCCATCTGCTGTTGGTGTGATGTGGCTGTGTCTGGAGGTGAAAGAGATGAGATGGTATTACTGCAGGGTAAGACAACATTGCTATAGAGCTGATTGTGCTCTGATTGAATATGATCAATTTGTGGGGAAGAAAGAAGGGGGGGGGAAGGCAGGGGGGCAGACGGAGGGCCCGGCTCTCACCAAACCGAGTTTTTCCAGGTCTTCCTCCGGAAGGGGATGGAGCATAACTTTAACCTGGCGTCTCGGATTACGTTTGGGTAGTTGGGCTGGGGGCCGGGCCCCCACATCCCGTGCCCCCGTCACCGCCCCCTCCAACGCACAGGGGTCTGAGGGGACAGGGATAGGGTTCGAAGTAGGTGGAAGGCTAGGTAGAGCATTGGAGGGAGATGTAGGGTTCAGAGGGGAAGGGGTAGCTGGAGTCGGGGGAGGAGGTTCAGGAAGAGAAGAAGAAGAGGAGGTAGTAGGGGGAGGGGGAGAGGGTGGTTTGGAAGGAAGGTAACTGGAAATGGTATCCTGAGGGAGGGGTGGGCCGGCTGGTTCTGGGAGCGGAGGGAAATGTTGGGGGGAGAGCTGAGATGATACTTTGTCCTCCTCTGTTTGTGGATTCTTGATTACAAGATCCTTTAGAGTTTCAACAGAGGAGGACGTGAGTTTTCTCTTATATCTCGCTCGCCCCCACTGGATGGCTTTGTCCAGAGCAGATTGACAAAACTGAGGGATGTTCTCCAGCTCCGCAGCAATGACTGTATCATAATGTTCCCGGAGAATGATCATATTGTTGTACATCCATGTGTCAGTGTTCTGTTTAACCTTTTCAAATGTGATACTGTTAGGTGATGATGGTTTGATAAATGATGTAAGTCGATTAACCTTTTTCATCATTCCCTGTGGGTAGCTGCCCTTAAGGAATGTGTTATTGAGAATTTCTGAGTGGTGGATAGCCTGAAGGATTTTGAAATATTTTTTTGTTTGTAGGTAGTTATCAGTTGGTTGATTATGGTTTCTTGAGGGATGGCTGTTCGTTCCCGGAGGAGAGGGGGGGCAGTGAACAGTGCTCCCCCATGTAATATTCCCTCCGGGAGGAACAGCCAATGGTGCAAAGCGATTGTTAAGGGTTATCATATTTGGTTTGGTGCGGAGCTGGAGAAATTGCCTGTTGGGATGAACATTGAAGGAAAGACCAGTTGATCCCAGACTGCTTCCACAGAATTATAAGAGGTACTGGCACCCCCCCACGGGACCGGAGGAGCCACCTGAAATAAAATGGGGTTAAAAGATGTCCAACCTATGCAAGGAAGCAAGGGGAAAAGGGAAGGAAAATAGTGTGTTGTCTGTTTCCCTCCTACTAAAAGAGAATAAAAGACAGGGGAGATAAGGAAAAAAGAGGAAGAGGAAAGAAAAGGGAGTGATTAGTCATTAAAAACAATTAGTCCTAAAAACTCACAGGTCCACGGCCTCGGTGGTGTTTGTAGGCCCGGTTTCTTCAATAGAAAAGGAGGGAGGCCCCCTTGGGGGCTCCCCAATTCATACACAGACTTCCAAAAAGCAAATAAAAGCAGTCTTTTAAAGTTCACAAACGAGCCATCTCCATAGGTGGTGAGCTTCAATGGAGTTCTTCAGTGTGCACACGCTTTTTTTGTGGGTCCAAAAACTCACCACCGTCGGTCTTGTAGTCGTAGGTCTCTTTGTTTTGGTGCTGCCTTTGCCTCTTGTAGATCTGTGAAAGTGTCCCGTGAGTAAAAAGGCTAAAATGACAATCACTGTCCTTTAAAAACAAACTTTAATAGTAGTTAAAATAAAATAAAAGGGTTTAAAATGAAGAAGTCCCAACGTTTCGCCTATCGGCTTCTTCAGGGGATTAAGAGGGGCCCCTTTAATTTTGAGCTTTTAAAATATGTTGTATGGGGCTGGTCCCTTACTTCTCAGTTTCTTATTGGATCATGCAGTCATGTGTTCGGATGATGGAAATTTCCATTGTTCTGAGGGTACCAGCCCCATTTGCTCACAGGTGGCCTTTAGAGAGAGAAAAAAAAAAAAAAAAAAAAAAAAAAAAAAAAAAAAAAAAAAAAAAAAAAAAAACACAGGGGGGAAAAAATCAAACTAGGAAAACTATACAGTACATGTTATTTTATTCATTAAATAAGAAAAAAAGTTAGAGAAAAGAGGAGAAAGGGACAGGAAAAAGTAAACATATTTCAATATAAGAACATCAAGTTATACACCGGGTACAATACTTAAATTCTGAGATCATTTAAATCCAATAGTATGGTAAACAAAAGGGGGTTGGGGTGGGGGTAGCTGAGGGAGGGGCTAGAGAGGGGCGAGGCACCAGCGTCCAACCACATTTAAAAATAAAAGGATGGGTTAAAAAAATAAATCAATAAATAAATAAATAGTGAATAAAAGGGTCCTCGGGGCGCTGGCAAGGTTAGGTTAGGTAAAAGGCGCAGCACTCTTGGGAGGGCTGCGAAGGGCACGGGCACACGAGGACCCATTAAAAACATTAAAATAGGTCTCTTTTAAGATAGTACCAGGTGCTTAAAATTCACTTAGGGGTGGTGGGGGTTGGGCTGTGGATTCCTTAGTGTTTTAGTATTTTGTTAGGCAATACTGCTCTTTTGCTAGGGCTGGGTTTTGAACCCCAGTCATCTGTTTGGGGGTCCACAACCCTAACCCCTACACCACCGGGGGGACCCAGGAAACCATGATCCATTTTAAGAGGGTTATGGTTTAAAATAATGGTAAAATTCTAAAAATTAAAATAAAAGGAGCTGAGAAGGGATAAAACAAGGGCAGCCGTAAGAATGATGGTAGGATTAGACTGGTGAAATCTTTTTCAGACTGTGGACCCCTATTGGATAGAGGTTACAACCTGGGTTTGAACCCAGGTCTCCCGTGTCAGTGTCCACAGTCTTATCCAGTACACCATCAAGGGCTCCAGTCTCACTGACCGGTAAAGGTCAATGATAGGGTTAGGGTAGGTTGGGATAAGTTGTGGGGTCAAAGGTTGAGGTTAGGGATGAGGTGGGGTGAGGTTATGGTTAGGGTAGAGGTCAGGTCAACGTTAGGGATCAGTAAAACGTTGGTAGGGTGAAGGTGGGGTTATGGTTAGTATAGGGTTGGGATAAGTTGTGAGGTCAAAGGTTAAGATTAGGGTTCAAGTGGGGTGGGGTTATGGTTAGGGTAGAGGTCAGGTCAATGTTAGAGATAAATAAAACGTTGGTAGGGTTAAGGTGGGGTTATGGTTAGCGTAGGATAGTGGAAAGGGGTAAGAAAAGGAGAAAAAAAAAAAAAAAAAAAAAAAAAAAAAAAAAAAGGGGGGGGGGGGGGGGGAACAAAATATGTGGTAGCCAAGTGCCAAAAGCAGGGTTAGGGTTAGGGTTAGGGTTAGGGTTAGGGTTAGGGTTAGGGTTAGGGTTAGGGCGAAGGTTCGGGCCCCTCCTCCAATTGGAGGGAGGCGGTGCTCGGTCCTTCCCCCAGACCCCTCTTCCGTCATGGTCCCTGGTGTGTCCGCGGCGTCCGCCACGGCGCACCAGGGTCCACCCATCAGTCCATCCCACCATCTTGGTGAGATGGAAACAATTTTGTTTTTGTTTTTTATTTAAATGAACTTAAATTATTTATTTTTAAATGAAAATGAACTTAAATTATTTTTTTGTTTTTTGTTTTTTTGTTAAAATGAAATAAAAAAATAAAAAAATAAAAATCAAATTTTAATTTTTAAATCAAATAAGTGTGCCTATTGGCAAATCAAATAAGTGTGCCTATTGGCAACGTTTCGACTGCTATTGCAGTCTTCTTCAGGCCTAGGCACACAAAAAAACTCAAAAATGGCTTCCCAGTCTCTGCCAAGTGTCTTCCTCAAAGATCTGAGTCAGAATGAATTGTATTGCCCATGTACTGCTATTTATACCTTTCTGTTCCCAGTTTCTTAACTTTAGTTTAAACTTTAGTTGTTAACATTTGTTTTAAGTTTCGTTTTCATTAACCCTATTTTTGCCAAAACTTTTTTTAAGTTTCTATTTCATTAACCCTTTTTATGCCAAATGTTTTTAATATTTTTTTTACTTAATTAATTAATAATCAACTAACCTTAAAAATAATAATAATGACCCTTTTTAATGTTTTAACAATAATTAACTCTTTTTGACTACTTTTAACCCTCCCTTCACCAATTATGAATTTTTTATATTTTACCAATTATGAATTTTTTAATTAACTTATTTAAAATCACACTTAGGGTTAGAGTTAAGCTTAAATTAATTTTTAGATAAGGGGAAGGTTATGATTAGGGTTATGTTAGGATTAGGGCTATAGGTTAAGTTTAGGGTTAGATTATGGTTAGGCTTTTAGACTACTGGTTAAGGTTAGGGTTAAGTTAAGGCATAGGTTCCAAATTATGGTTAGGTTTAGGCATAGATCCCAATTATGGTTAAGTTTAGGCATAGGTTCCAAATTATGGTTAGGTTTAGGCATAGATCCCAATTATGGTTAAGTTTAGGCATAGGTTCCAAATTATGGTTAGGTTTAGGCATAGATCCCAATTATGGTTAAGTTTAGGCATAGGTTCCAAATTATGGTTAGGTTTAGGCAAGGATTCAAATATGGTTAAGTTTAGGTAAGAATTCCCGATTAGGGTTAAATTTAGACATCAATTTAAACTATGGTTAAAGTTAGGTATTAAATCGTTTTATTTCTATTAGGCAATAACACCTCTTAATTAAAATTTTTCCAATACAATGAAATTGTTCAATCTTGAGTCCAATAAACTAATCAATTCCTTTTAATATTTAATCCATTTGGTTGTTTTGTATCCAATAAGAATATCCATTTTCTCTCTGCTTTCTTCCTGTCTAGGTCTGTCCATGATGAATTGCTTTGGATCCCCGACACTCTGACTGATTGTAAGCCATGTAAAATAAAATGATTAACCAAAGGAATATGAATTTCTTTGTTATTTCTTATATTAAATCTGTGTTGGATCATCCTGGTCAAAATTGAATTTTTTGTTTCTCCAATATATTGTATCCCACATTTATCACAAAATATTAAATAAACACAATTACTTGTATGGGGAGAAAAAATCTGTGGGATATTAAAAATTGTTTTCTTAACCTTATTGTAAACATACTTTAGCTTGACAAAGATTCCTGATAAACTATTACTTTTATTAACTTGTTGTAAAGATGAAAGTCTTGCTCTTACCAAATAATCTCTCAAATTTTTATTCCTTCTATATGCTGAGACAATTGAATGATTTACTAAAAGACCTTGATTTTCAATTATTGATCTATAATTATCTTTAAGTTTGTGATTCAATCTTGCACTCATGGTGGAAAAATTAGTAATCAAAGCAATTAATTCCTTTTGTCTCCTTTGTTTAGGAATTTCAAAGGATTTCAAACATTGTCTCAAAAAGGATCTTGAATATCCCCGTTTCCTTAAAGCCTCAAAAAGAACTTTCACTGCTTCTCTAAAATCTTGATCTTGTGTACAGATTCGTTTGAATCTAATTAATTGTGATTTAACCAATCCCTTGTAGATATGTTTAGGATGGAAACTTGTTTTAAACAATAATGAATGTGTATCTGTTTCTTTAAAATAAACTTTAATATCTAATTTTTGATTGTCATAAAAGGCCCTTCCCTTAAATACTGTTGTATCCAAAAAATCAATCGAATTTTCATCAAATTTATATTTTACTCTTATGGATGGATCATGAGTATCCAAACAACTTATGAATTCTTCAAAATCCTCTTTTGAAAATGTCCAAATTCCAAATATATCGTCCAAATATCTGAAATAATATAGGGGCTTCTTGCTACACTTCTTCAGGGCTTTCTCCTCCCAATCAGCCATAAAAATATTTGCATAGGCAGGGGCAAATCTTTTACCCATCGCCGTCCCTTTAATTTGCAAGAAAAACTCCCCATTAAATTCAAAATCATTTTTGGTCAAATTAATTTCCAATAATTTTAACAATTCTTTATCTGGTCTATTTTGATCTGGATACTTTTGAAAAATATTTCTTACCGTTCTTAACCCTGCCTTTGTCTCAATATTGGTATATAAACTATCAATATCTATTGTAAAGAAAAACGAATTTGCAGGAATCTTTAGACTCTTGACTATTTCAATGAAATGGTAAGTATCCTTAATATACGATGGATGTTTAATGGATAAAGGATTCAAGAAATGATCAATATATTCCGCCGTTTGGTATGTCTCACTTCCACAATCAGAAACAATTGGTCTACCTGGTGGAATCTCTAAAGGCACTGTCCACTTTTGTGGATCTTTATGAATTTTCGGCAAAATGTAAAATTTCCGTGCCCTGGGTTCATATTCCCCCTTGAGATATTGTTTTTGTCTAACATTTATATATTTGTTTTTATATAAACTATCAATTATTTTGTGCACTACCGGCACTGTTTTCAAAAACATTGGCTCTTTTAACTTTGTATAATAATTCCGATCATTTAATTGCCGATTAGCTTCCATAATATATTGATCTCTTCCAAGAATGACAACAGCACTTCCTTTGTCCGCTGGCTTAATGACAATGTGCTTATTTTGTATCAATTCCCTCAATGCTAATTGTTCATCTGGTGATAGATTTGGTTTCTCATGATATGTTTTAAAATGTTCCTTAAAATCTTTTTGATCTTTTTTAACCAAAAAATGAACTTCTGGTGGTAACTTTTCTGGTGGTGGCACCCAATGTGATTTTGCCATAAAAAAACTTTTTGGTAATTTAGGTTTATTTCTAAAATATAGTGCTAATTTTACCCTCCTATGGTAATTTTGCAAATCTAATTGAAATTGTCTCTTCTGATCCTTAATCAAATCTATGGTAGGTATAAAGGTCAATCCACGATTCAAAAGGTTCCATTGTGTTCTAGAAAGGCTAAAGTTTTTTGCCAAAACCATAACATTTTGGGACAAAAGAGGTCTCAACCCCTCATTCCCCTCCTCTAAGAGGCTTTCAGGGCTTTTAAGTTTAAACAAGTAGCCCAATGCTCAAGCATCGCTCGAGCCGTGTTTCTTGTCCAATGTAGGTTATCCTTTTCCGTATGGAAATGCCTACTTTCCAATGCCGGAATGAATGGCAAGTTCTTGAGAATGTACGCATTCAGCGTCTGGAGGTTTGATTGTTCCTCCTCAGTTAAGTAAGTGGAGAAATTAATCATTGGTATCCATATCTCAGCATATGGAAATCGTTTCTTGGTTGCTCTCACAGCCCCTTGCAACTGTTTAATCGCAGTCTGTTTTGGCCTTTGCGCTCTGCAATTAACCCCAAATGCAAGGACAACCTTCTCCACTGTGATTTGATAAGTGGCTTTTGAAATGAATGCTTCAGCGTGTCTGAAATTGGCCCCCGGATAACTATCTACCTGAAGGTCAGGGATAGTGTGATATGGGATCCTCGAAAGGTTAGAATCCCCAACCATTAACCACTTCTTCCCAACACTCAAAGTCCAGTCAACCATTTTCCGATCTGTATTAATGTGTCTTTTGACCTTGTAGGTCACTTGCTTTGGTGTGGAAGACAGTCCCAATAGAGAATCATCATTTGTTGAACCCCAGTCCCTTTCCAATGACTGTTGTTGAGGGGGAGTAGGGTCCAGATGTACCAAGGCTGACACCAGAATGCTTGTTTGGTCACCTTGCTTGGACGTTGCTTCGACCTGTTTGTCCTGCTTGGACGTTGCTTCGACCTGTTTGGCCGATATATCCGCTGAAATAGGACTCAAAGCTGGAGTCCTGTCCCTCCTATTCTCCTCGTCCCTCTCTAGCAACTTTCTGTTTGCTGCTGAAGACTTTACCTGAACGTGACCTGTCCTTGGACTCAGTTCCCCCACATTAACTATTTCACACACAAACTCTTCGTCCTCAAGTACCCCCGGGGTAGCTCTCCTTCCCCTTCTTGGAGGTCTGGGTTCCATAGGTGTTACTGGTGGGGGAGTTGCGGCCCTCTGTTGCTCTTCCCGTGAACCTCTTTGGGAAGCAACTGGTGACCAATCTGTCACCCCATCTGTCATTGTTGCCACTGTCTGTTTCCCCTGTCGTTCTTGTGTTGTGTGTTCACCTGTATCCGTCTGTACAGATGTCTGCTGTGTTGTATGTGTTTGTTTTGGTCTAGTTGTTTGTTGTGCCTGTGTTGGTCTTCTTTTTTGTTGCGAAGCCACAGGCTGTTGTGCAGCTTCCGTGTCCTGTGCTTCTTCAATGTTTTGATTTGCTTCCTCACTACATGTCGTTATCAAAGCTTCAGCATGTTCAACAACCTGCTGAGTCAAGCGGGGCAAGTTTTTCTGTGCCCATCTGGTGGCCACCTCGAAGGCCGTTTTCCACTCTGGGATCAAGTTCTCAGTGAGTTCCACCATAGCCTCCTCCAGACCAGCTGTGTAGTGGTCTTCCAAAATGATCAAGGTGGTATGTCCCCAATTCCTAGCATTTCCCTCAATAAGATCCATGGTTCTTTGAGAAGGGTATGCAGGTTTAATCATGGAGGACAAGTTGTCTACCATGCGTGAAATCATCACAGGTTCTTGTTTACCCGGTTTCTGGGAAACATTTTGCAAATGATGCACCATTTTTATCACAGAGTGCATTAGACGAACCAGTTTGGCAAATTTAGGGTCCGTAGGTTGTCGCTGATAACCTTGACTGAACCCCTGTCCCCGTGAACCAGAACCCCAAGGTCTGGTTCCTCCCCCAATATTCTGTCGGGTCACTGAAGCATAGGACCTTGATTGTGGTCCAAAGTACCGGTTCGAGTTGACTGAGGGAGGCACAGGCTTGTTAGGGCGAAGGTTCGGGCCCCTCCTCCAATTGGAGGGAGGCGGTGCTCGGTCCTTCCCCCAGACCCCTCTTCCGTCATGGTCCCTGGTGTGTCCGCGGCGTCCGCCACGGCGCACCAGGGTCCACCCATCAGTCCATCCCACCATCTTGGTGAGATGGAAACAATTTTGTTTTTGTTTTTTATTTAAATGAACTTAAATTATTTATTTTTAAATGAAAATGAACTTAAATTATTTTTTTGTTTTTTGTTTTTTTGTTAAAATGAAATAAAAAAATAAAAAAATAAAAATCAAATTTTAATTTTTAAATCAAATAAGTGTGCCTATTGGCAAATCAAATAAGTGTGCCTATTGGCAACGTTTCGACTGCTATTGCAGTCTTCTTCAGGCCTAGGCACACAAAAAAACTCAAAAATGGCTTCCCAGTCTCTGCCAAGTGTCTTCCTCAAAGATCTGAGTCAGAATGAATTGTATTGCCCATGTACTGCTATTTATACCTTTCTGTTCCCAGTTTCTTAACTTTAGTTTAAACTTTAGTTGTTAACATTTGTTTTAAGTTTCGTTTTCATTAACCCTATTTTTGCCAAAACTTTTTTTAAGTTTCTATTTCATTAACCCTTTTTATGCCAAATGTTTTTAATATTTTTTTTACTTAATTAATTAATAATCAACTAACCTTAAAAATAATAATAATGACCCTTTTTAATGTTTTAACAATAATTAACTCTTTTTGACTACTTTTAACCCTCCCTTCACCAATTATGAATTTTTTATATTTTACCAATTATGAATTTTTTAATTAACTTATTTAAAATCACACTTAGGGTTAGAGTTAAGCTTAAATTAATTTTTAGATAAGGGGAAGGTTATGATTAGGGTTATGTTAGGATTAGGGCTATAGGTTAAGTTTAGGGTTAGATTATGGTTAGGCTTTTAGACTACTGGTTAAGGTTAGGGTTAAGTTAAGGCATAGGTTCCAAATTATGGTTAGGTTTAGGCATAGATCCCAATTATGGTTAAGTTTAGGCATAGGTTCCAAATTATGGTTAGGTTTAGGCATAGATCCCAATTATGGTTAAGTTTAGGCATAGGTTCCAAATTATGGTTAGGTTTAGGCATAGATCCCAATTATGGTTAAGTTTAGGCATAGGTTCCAAATTATGGTTAGGTTTAGGCAAGGATTCAAATATGGTTAAGTTTAGGTAAGAATTCCCGATTAGGGTTAAATTTAGACATCAATTTAAACTATGGTTAAAGTTAGGTATTAAATCGTTTTATTTCTATTAGGCAATAACACCTCTTAATTAAAATTTTTCCAATACAATGAAATTGTTCAATCTTGAGTCCAATAAACTAATCAATTCCTTTTAATATTTAATCCATTTGGTTGTTTTGTATCCAATAAGAATATCCATTTTCTCTCTGCTTTCTTCCTGTCTAGGTCTGTCCATGATGAATTGCTTTGGATCCCCGACACTCTGACTGATTGTAAGCCATGTAAAATAAAATGATTAACCAAAGGAATATGAATTTCTTTGTTATTTCTTATATTAAATCTGTGTTGGATCATCCTGGTCAAAATTGAATTTTTTGTTTCTCCAATATATTGTATCCCACATTTATCACAAAATATTAAATAAACACAATTACTTGTATGGGGAGAAAAAATCTGTGGGATATTAAAAATTGTTTTCTTAACCTTATTGTAAACATACTTTAGCTTGACAAAGATTCCTGATAAACTATTACTTTTATTAACTTGTTGTAAAGATGAAAGTCTTGCTCTTACCAAATAATCTCTCAAATTTTTATTCCTTCTATATGCTGAGACAATTGAATGATTTACTAAAAGACCTTGATTTTCAATTATTGATCTATAATTATCTTTAAGTTTGTGATTCAATCTTGCACTCATGGTGGAAAAATTAGTAATCAAAGCAATTAATTCCTTTTGTCTCCTTTGTTTAGGAATTTCAAAGGATTTCAAACATTGTCTCAAAAAGGATCTTGAATATCCCCGTTTCCTTAAAGCCTCAAAAAGAACTTTCACTGCTTCTCTAAAATCTTGATCTTGTGTACAGATTCGTTTGAATCTAATTAATTGTGATTTAACCAATCCCTTGTAGATATGTTTAGGATGGAAACTTGTTTTAAACAATAATGAATGTGTATCTGTTTCTTTAAAATAAACTTTAATATCTAATTTTTGATTGTCATAAAAGGCCCTTCCCTTAAATACTGTTGTATCCAAAAAATCAATCGAATTTTCATCAAATTTATATTTTACTCTTATGGATGGATCATGAGTATCCAAACAACTTATGAATTCTTCAAAATCCTCTTTTGAAAATGTCCAAATTCCAAATATATCGTCCAAATATCTGAAATAATATAGGGGCTTCTTGCTACACTTCTTCAGGGCTTTCTCCTCCCAATCAGCCATAAAAATATTTGCATAGGCAGGGGCAAATCTTTTACCCATCGCCGTCCCTTTAATTTGCAAGAAAAACTCCCCATTAAATTCAAAATCATTTTTGGTCAAATTAATTTCCAATAATTTTAACAATTCTTTATCTGGTCTATTTTGATCTGGATACTTTTGAAAAATATTTCTTACCGTTCTTAACCCTGCCTTTGTCTCAATATTGGTATATAAACTATCAATATCTATTGTAAAGAAAAACGAATTTGCAGGAATCTTTAGACTCTTGACTATTTCAATGAAATGGTAAGTATCCTTAATATACGATGGATGTTTAATGGATAAAGGATTCAAGAAATGATCAATATATTCCGCCGTTTGGTATGTCTCACTTCCACAATCAGAAACAATTGGTCTACCTGGTGGAATCTCTAAAGGCACTGTCCACTTTTGTGGATCTTTATGAATTTTCGGCAAAATGTAAAATTTCCGTGCCCTGGGTTCATATTCCCCCTTGAGATATTGTTTTTGTCTAACATTTATATATTTGTTTTTATATAAACTATCAATTATTTTGTGCACTACCGGCACTGTTTTCAAAAACATTGGCTCTTTTAACTTTGTATAATAATTCCGATCATTTAATTGCCGATTAGCTTCCATAATATATTGATCTCTTCCAAGAATGACAACAGCACTTCCTTTGTCCGCTGGCTTAATGACAATGTGCTTATTTTGTATCAATTCCCTCAATGCTAATTGTTCATCTGGTGATAGATTTGGTTTCTCATGATATGTTTTAAAATGTTCCTTAAAATCTTTTTGATCTTTTTTAACCAAAAAATGAACTTCTGGTGGTAACTTTTCTGGTGGTGGCACCCAATGTGATTTTGCCATAAAAAAACTTTTTGGTAATTTAGGTTTATTTCTAAAATATAGTGCTAATTTTACCCTCCTATGGTAATTTTGCAAATCTAATTGAAATTGTCTCTTCTGATCCTTAATCAAATCTATGGTAGGTATAAAGGTCAATCCACGATTCAAAAGGTTCCATTGTGTTCTAGAAAGGCTAAAGTTTTTTGCCAAAACCATAACATTTTGGGACAAAAGAGGTCTCAACCCCTCATTCCCCTCCTCTAAGAGGCTTTCAGGGCTTTTAAGTTTAAACAAGTAGCCCAATGCTCAAGCATCGCTCGAGCCGTGTTTCTTGTCCAATGTAGGTTATCCTTTTCCGTATGGAAATGCCTACTTTCCAATGCCGGAATGAATGGCAAGTTCTTGAGAATGTACGCATTCAGCGTCTGGAGGTTTGATTGTTCCTCCTCAGTTAAGTAAGTGGAGAAATTAATCATTGGTATCCATATCTCAGCATATGGAAATCGTTTCTTGGTTGCTCTCACAGCCCCTTGCAACTGTTTAATCGCAGTCTGTTTTGGCCTTTGCGCTCTGCAATTAACCCCAAATGCAAGGACAACCTTCTCCACTGTGATTTGATAAGTGGCTTTTGAAATGAATGCTTCAGCGTGTCTGAAATTGGCCCCCGGATAACTATCTACCTGAAGGTCAGGGATAGTATGATATGGGATCCTCGAAAGGTTAGAATCCCCAACCATTAACCACTTCTTCCCAACACTCAAAGTCCAGTCAACCATTTTCCGATCTGTATTAATGTGTCTTTTGACCTTGTAGGTCACTTGCTTTGGTGTGGAAGACAGTCCCAATAGAGAATCATCATTTGTTGAACCCCAGTCCCTTTCCAATGACTGTTGTTGAGGGGGAGTAGGGTCCAGATGTACCAAGGCTGACACCAGAATGCTTGTTTGGTCACCTTGCTTGGACGTTGCTTCGACCTGTTTGTCCTGCTTGGACGTTGCTTCGACCTGTTTGGCCGATATATCCGCTGAAATAGGACTCAAAGCTGGAGTCCTGTCCCTCCTATTCTCCTCGTCCCTCTCTAGCAACTTTCTGTTTGCTGCTGAAGACTTTACCTGAACGTGACCTGTCCTTGGACTCAGTTCCCCCACATTAACTATTTCACACACAAACTCTTCGTCCTCAAGTACCCCCGGGGTAGCTCTCCTTCCCCTTCTTGGAGGTCTGGGTTCCATAGGTGTTACTGGTGGGGGAGTTGCGGCCCTCTGTTGCTCTTCCCGTGAACCTCTTTGGGAAGCAACTGGTGACCAATCTGTCACCCCATCTGTCATTGTTGCCACTGTCTGTTTCCCCTGTCGTTCTTGTGTTGTGTGTTCACCTGTATCCGTCTGTACAGATGTCTGCTGTGTTGTATGTGTTTGTTTTGGTCTAGTTGTTTGTTGTGCCTGTGTTGGTCTTCTTTTTTGTTGCGAAGCCACAGGCTGTTGTGCAGCTTCCGTGTCCTGTGCTTCTTCAATGTTTTGATTTGCTTCCTCACTACATGTCGTTATCAAAGCTTCAGCATGTTCAACAACCTGCTGAGTCAAGCGGGGCAAGTTTTTCTGTGCCCATCTGGTGGCCACCTCGAAGGCCGTTTTCCACTCTGGGATCAAGTTCTCAGTGAGTTCCACCATAGCCTCCTCCAGACCAGCTGTGTAGTGGTCTTCCAAAATGATCAAGGTGGTATGTCCCCAATTCCTAGCATTTCCCTCAATAAGATCCATGGTTCTTTGAGAAGGGTATGCAGGTTTAATCATGGAGGACAAGTTGTCTACCATGCGTGAAATCATCACAGGTTCTTGTTTACCCGGTTTCTGGGAAACATTTTGCAAATGATGCACCATTTTTATCACAGAGTGCATTAGACGAACCAGTTTGGCAAATTTAGGGTCCGTAGGTTGTCGCTGATAACCTTGACTGAACCCCTGTCCCCGTGAACCAGAACCCCAAGGTCTGGTTCCTCCCCCAATATTCTGTCGGGTCACTGAAGCATAGGACCTTGATTGTGGTCCAAAGTACCGGTTCGAGTTGACTGAGGGAGGCACAGGCTTGTTAGGGCGAAGGTTCGGGCCCCTCCTCCAATTGGAGGGAGGCGGTGCTCGGTCCTTCCCCCAGACCCCTCTTCCGTCATGGTCCCTGGTGTGTCCGCGGCGTCCGCCACGGCGCACCAGGGTCCACCCATCAGTCCATCCCACCATCTTGGTGAGATGGAAACAATTTTGTTTTTGTTTTTTATTTAAATGAACTTAAATTATTTATTTTTAAATGAAAATGAACTTAAATTATTTTTTTGTTTTTTGTTTTTTTGTTAAAATGAAATAAAAAAATAAAAAAATAAAAATCAAATTTTAATTTTTAAATCAAATAAGTGTGCCTATTGGCAAATCAAATAAGTGTGCCTATTGGCAACGTTTCGACTGCTATTGCAGTCTTCTTCAGGCCTAGGCACACAAAAAAACTCAAAAATGGCTTCCCAGTCTCTGCCAAGTGTCTTCCTCAAAGATCTGAGTCAGAATGAATTGTATTGCCCATGTACTGCTATTTATACCTTTCTGTTCCCAGTTTCTTAACTTTAGTTTAAACTTTAGTTGTTAACATTTGTTTTAAGTTTCGTTTTCATTAACCCTATTTTTGCCAAAACTTTTTTTAAGTTTCTATTTCATTAACCCTTTTTATGCCAAATGTTTTTAATATTTTTTTTACTTAATTAATTAATAATCAACTAACCTTAAAAATAATAATAATGACCCTTTTTAATGTTTTAACAATAATTAACTCTTTTTGACTACTTTTAACCCTCCCTTCACCAATTATGAATTTTTTATATTTTACCAATTATGAATTTTTTAATTAACTTATTTAAAATCACACTTAGGGTTAGAGTTAAGCTTAAATTAATTTTTAGATAAGGGGAAGGTTATGATTAGGGTTATGTTAGGATTAGGGCTATAGGTTAAGTTTAGGGTTAGATTATGGTTAGGCTTTTAGACTACTGGTTAAGGTTAGGGTTAAGTTAAGGCATAGGTTCCAAATTATGGTTAGGTTTAGGCATAGATCCCAATTATGGTTAAGTTTAGGCATAGGTTCCAAATTATGGTTAGGTTTAGGCATAGATCCCAATTATGGTTAAGTTTAGGCATAGGTTCCAAATTATGGTTAGGTTTAGGCATAGATCCCAATTATGGTTAAGTTTAGGCATAGGTTCCAAATTATGGTTAGGTTTAGGCAAGGATTCAAATATGGTTAAGTTTAGGTAAGAATTCCCGATTAGGGTTAAATTTAGACATCAATTTAAACTATGGTTAAAGTTAGGTATTAAATCGTTTTATTTCTATTAGGCAATAACACCTCTTAATTAAAATTTTTCCAATACAATGAAATTGTTCAATCTTGAGTCCAATAAACTAATCAATTCCTTTTAATATTTAATCCATTTGGTTGTTTTGTATCCAATAAGAATATCCATTTTCTCTCTGCTTTCTTCCTGTCTAGGTCTGTCCATGATGAATTGCTTTGGATCCCCGACACTCTGACTGATTGTAAGCCATGTAAAATAAAATGATTAACCAAAGGAATATGAATTTCTTTGTTATTTCTTATATTAAATCTGTGTTGGATCATCCTGGTCAAAATTGAATTTTTTGTTTCTCCAATATATTGTATCCCACATTTATCACAAAATATTAAATAAACACAATTACTTGTATGGGGAGAAAAAATCTGTGGGATATTAAAAATTGTTTTCTTAACCTTATTGTAAACATACTTTAGCTTGACAAAGATTCCTGATAAACTATTACTTTTATTAACTTGTTGTAAAGATGAAAGTCTTGCTCTTACCAAATAATCTCTCAAATTTTTATTCCTTCTATATGCTGAGACAATTGAATGATTTACTAAAAGACCTTGATTTTCAATTATTGATCTATAATTATCTTTAAGTTTGTGATTCAATCTTGCACTCATGGTGGAAAAATTAGTAATCAAAGCAATTAATTCCTTTTGTCTCCTTTGTTTAGGAATTTCAAAGGATTTCAAACATTGTCTCAAAAAGGATCTTGAATATCCCCGTTTCCTTAAAGCCTCAAAAAGAACTTTCACTGCTTCTCTAAAATCTTGATCTTGTGTACAGATTCGTTTGAATCTAATTAATTGTGATTTAACCAATCCCTTGTAGATATGTTTAGGATGGAAACTTGTTTTAAACAATAATGAATGTGTATCTGTTTCTTTAAAATAAACTTTAATATCTAATTTTTGATTGTCATAAAAGGCCCTTCCCTTAAATACTGTTGTATCCAAAAAATCAATCGAATTTTCATCAAATTTATATTTTACTCTTATGGATGGATCATGAGTATCCAAACAACTTATGAATTCTTCAAAATCCTCTTTTGAAAATGTCCAAATTCCAAATATATCGTCCAAATATCTGAAATAATATAGGGGCTTCTTGCTACACTTCTTCAGGGCTTTCTCCTCCCAATCAGCCATAAAAATATTTGCATAGGCAGGGGCAAATCTTTTACCCATCGCCGTCCCTTTAATTTGCAAGAAAAACTCCCCATTAAATTCAAAATCATTTTTGGTCAAATTAATTTCCAATAATTTTAACAATTCTTTATCTGGTCTATTTTGATCTGGATACTTTTGAAAAATATTTCTTACCGTTCTTAACCCTGCCTTTGTCTCAATATTGGTATATAAACTATCAATATCTATTGTAAAGAAAAACGAATTTGCAGGAATCTTTAGACTCTTGACTATTTCAATGAAATGGTAAGTATCCTTAATATACGATGGATGTTTAATGGATAAAGGATTCAAGAAATGATCAATATATTCCGCCGTTTGGTATGTCTCACTTCCACAATCAGAAACAATTGGTCTACCTGGTGGAATCTCTAAAGGCACTGTCCACTTTTGTGGATCTTTATGAATTTTCGGCAAAATGTAAAATTTCCGTGCCCTGGGTTCATATTCCCCCTTGAGATATTGTTTTTGTCTAACATTTATATATTTGTTTTTATATAAACTATCAATTATTTTGTGCACTACCGGCACTGTTTTCAAAAACATTGGCTCTTTTAACTTTGTATAATAATTCCGATCATTTAATTGCCGATTAGCTTCCATAATATATTGATCTCTTCCAAGAATGACAACAGCACTTCCTTTGTCCGCTGGCTTAATGACAATGTGCTTATTTTGTATCAATTCCCTCAATGCTAATTGTTCATCTGGTGATAGATTTGGTTTCTCATGATATGTTTTAAAATGTTCCTTAAAATCTTTTTGATCTTTTTTAACCAAAAAATGAACTTCTGGTGGTAACTTTTCTGGTGGTGGCACCCAATGTGATTTTGCCATAAAAAAACTTTTTGGTAATTTAGGTTTATTTCTAAAATATAGTGCTAATTTTACCCTCCTATGGTAATTTTGCAAATCTAATTGAAATTGTCTCTTCTGATCCTTAATCAAATCTATGGTAGGTATAAAGGTCAATCCACGATTCAAAAGGTTCCATTGTGTTCTAGAAAGGCTAAAGTTTTTTGCCAAAACCATAACATTTTGGGACAAAAGAGGTCTCAACCCCTCATTCCCCTCCTCTAAGAGGCTTTCAGGGCTTTTAAGTTTAAACAAGTAGCCCAATGCTCAAGCATCGCTCGAGCCGTGTTTCTTGTCCAATGTAGGTTATCCTTTTCCGTATGGAAATGCCTACTTTCCAATGCCGGAATGAATGGCAAGTTCTTGAGAATGTACGCATTCAGCGTCTGGAGGTTTGATTGTTCCTCCTCAGTTAAGTAAGTGGAGAAATTAATCATTGGTATCCATATCTCAGCATATGGAAATCGTTTCTTGGTTGCTCTCACAGCCCCTTGCAACTGTTTAATCGCAGTCTGTTTTGGCCTTTGCGCTCTGCAATTAACCCCAAATGCAAGGACAACCTTCTCCACTGTGATTTGATAAGTGGCTTTTGAAATGAATGCTTCAGCGTGTCTGAAATTGGCCCCCGGATAACTATCTACCTGAAGGTCAGGGATAGTATGATATGGGATCCTCGAAAGGTTAGAATCCCCAACCATTAACCACTTCTTCCCAACACTCAAAGTCCAGTCAACCATTTTCCGATCTGTATTAATGTGTCTTTTGACCTTGTAGGTCACTTGCTTTGGTGTGGAAGACAGTCCCAATAGAGAATCATCATTTGTTGAACCCCAGTCCCTTTCCAATGACTGTTGTTGAGGGGGAGTAGGGTCCAGATGTACCAAGGCTGACACCAGAATGCTTGTTTGGTCACCTTGCTTGGACGTTGCTTCGACCTGTTTGTCCTGCTTGGACGTTGCTTCGACCTGTTTGGCCGATATATCCGCTGAAATAGGACTCAAAGCTGGAGTCCTGTCCCTCCTATTCTCCTCGTCCCTCTCTAGCAACTTTCTGTTTGCTGCTGAAGACTTTACCTGAACGTGACCTGTCCTTGGACTCAGTTCCCCCACATTAACTATTTCACACACAAACTCTTCGTCCTCAAGTACCCCCGGGGTAGCTCTCCTTCCCCTTCTTGGAGGTCTGGGTTCCATAGGTGTTACTGGTGGGGGAGTTGCGGCCCTCTGTTGCTCTTCCCGTGAACCTCTTTGGGAAGCAACTGGTGACCAATCTGTCACCCCATCTGTCATTGTTGCCACTGTCTGTTTCCCCTGTCGTTCTTGTGTTGTGTGTTCACCTGTATCCGTCTGTACAGATGTCTGCTGTGTTGTATGTGTTTGTTTTGGTCTAGTTGTTTGTTGTGCCTGTGTTGGTCTTCTTTTTTGTTGCGAAGCCACAGGCTGTTGTGCAGCTTCCGTGTCCTGTGCTTCTTCAATGTTTTGATTTGCTTCCTCACTACATGTCGTTATCAAAGCTTCAGCATGTTCAACAACCTGCTGAGTCAAGCGGGGCAAGTTTTTCTGTGCCCATCTGGTGGCCACCTCGAAGGCCGTTTTCCACTCTGGGATCAAGTTCTCAGTGAGTTCCACCATAGCCTCCTCCAGACCAGCTGTGTAGTGGTCTTCCAAAATGATCAAGGTGGTATGTCCCCAATTCCTAGCATTTCCCTCAATAAGATCCATGGTTCTTTGAGAAGGGTATGCAGGTTTAATCATGGAGGACAAGTTGTCTACCATGCGTGAAATCATCACAGGTTCTTGTTTACCCGGTTTCTGGGAAACATTTTGCAAATGATGCACCATTTTTATCACAGAGTGCATTAGACGAACCAGTTTGGCAAATTTAGGGTCCGTAGGTTGTCGCTGATAACCTTGACTGAACCCCTGTCCCCGTGAACCAGAACCCCAAGGTCTGGTTCCTCCCCCAATATTCTGTCGGGTCACTGAAGCATAGGACCTTGATTGTGGTCCAAAGTACCGGTTCGAGTTGACTGAGGGAGGCACAGGCTTGTTAGGGCGAAGGTTCGGGCCCCTCCTCCAATTGGAGGGAGGCGGTGCTCGGTCCTTCCCCCAGACCCCTCTTCCGTCATGGTCCCTGGTGTGTCCGCGGCGTCCGCCACGGCGCACCAGGGTCCACCCATCAGTCCATCCCACCATCTTGGTGAGATGGAAACAATTTTGTTTTTGTTTTTTATTTAAATGAACTTAAATTATTTATTTTTAAATGAAAATGAACTTAAATTATTTTTTTGTTTTTTGTTTTTTTGTTAAAATGAAATAAAAAAATAAAAAAATAAAAATCAAATTTTAATTTTTAAATCAAATAAGTGTGCCTATTGGCAAATCAAATAAGTGTGCCTATTGGCAACGTTTCGACTGCTATTGCAGTCTTCTTCAGGCCTAGGCACACAAAAAAACTCAAAAATGGCTTCCCAGTCTCTGCCAAGTGTCTTCCTCAAAGATCTGAGTCAGAATGAATTGTATTGCCCATGTACTGCTATTTATACCTTTCTGTTCCCAGTTTCTTAACTTTAGTTTAAACTTTAGTTGTTAACATTTGTTTTAAGTTTCGTTTTCATTAACCCTATTTTTGCCAAAACTTTTTTTAAGTTTCTATTTCATTAACCCTTTTTATGCCAAATGTTTTTAATATTTTTTTTACTTAATTAATTAATAATCAACTAACCTTAAAAATAATAATAATGACCCTTTTTAATGTTTTAACAATAATTAACTCTTTTTGACTACTTTTAACCCTCCCTTCACCAATTATGAATTTTTTATATTTTACCAATTATGAATTTTTTAATTAACTTATTTAAAATCACACTTAGGGTTAGAGTTAAGCTTAAATTAATTTTTAGATAAGGGGAAGGTTATGATTAGGGTTATGTTAGGATTAGGGCTATAGGTTAAGTTTAGGGTTAGATTATGGTTAGGCTTTTAGACTACTGGTTAAGGTTAGGGTTAAGTTAAGGCATAGGTTCCAAATTATGGTTAGGTTTAGGCATAGATCCCAATTATGGTTAAGTTTAGGCATAGGTTCCAAATTATGGTTAGGTTTAGGCATAGATCCCAATTATGGTTAAGTTTAGGCATAGGTTCCAAATTATGGTTAGGTTTAGGCATAGATCCCAATTATGGTTAAGTTTAGGCATAGGTTCCAAATTATGGTTAGGTTTAGGCAAGGATTCAAATATGGTTAAGTTTAGGTAAGAATTCCCGATTAGGGTTAAATTTAGACATCAATTTAAACTATGGTTAAAGTTAGGTATTAAATCGTTTTATTTCTATTAGGCAATAACACCTCTTAATTAAAATTTTTCCAATACAATGAAATTGTTAGGGTTAGGGTTAGGGTTAGGGTTAGGGTTAGGGTTAGGGTTAGGGTTAGGGTTAGGGTTAGGGGTTAGGGTTAGGGTTAGGGTTAGGGTTAGGGTTAGGGTTAGGGTTAGGGTTAGGGTTAGGGTTAGGGTTAGGGTTAGGGTTAGGGTTAGGGTTAGGGTTAGGGTTAGGGTTAGGGTTAGGGTTAGGGTTAGGGTTAGGGTTAGGGTTAGGGTTAGGGTTA